>NC_044041.1:147348576-147576113 GCF_901765095.1 Microcaecilia unicolor | reverse complement strand
AGAATTGGGTATATTAGGAAAGTATGGAAAACAGGTGTGAGGATGTTATAATGCCGTTGTATCGCTCCATGGTGCGACCGCACCTTGAGTATTGTGTTCAATTCTGGTCGCCGCATCTCAAGAAGGATATAGTAGAATTGGAAAAGGTGCAGCGAAGGGCGACTAAAATGATAGCGGGGATGGGACGACTTCCCTATGAAGAAAGACTAAGGAGGCTAGGGCTATACAGCTTGGAAGAAGAGACGGCTGAGGGGAGACATGATAGAGGTATATAAAATAATGAGTGGAGTGGAACAGGTGGATGTGAAGCTTCTGTTCACGCTTTCCAAAAATACTAGGACTAGGGGGCATGCGATGAAACTACAGTGTAGTAAATTTAAAACAAATCGGAGAAAATTTTTCTTCACCCAACGTGTAATTAAACTCTGGAATTCGTTGCCGGAGAAAGTGGTGAAGGCGGTTAGCTTAGCAGAGTTTAAAAAGGGGTTGGACGGTTTCCTAAAGGACAAGTCCATAAACCGCTACTAAACGGACTTGGAAAACTCCAAAATTCCAGGAATAACATGTATAGAATGTTTGTACGTTTGGGAAGCTTGCCAGGTGCCCTTGGCCTGGATTGGCCGCTGTCGTGGACAGGATGCTGGGCTCGATGGACCCTTGGTCTTTTCCCAGTATGGCATTACTTATGTACTTATGTACTTATGACTTGTTGTTAGAAAGCATTCTATTTCTAGTTCATTGCACTTCAAACTATAGCACTTTTCACTGCATTTTATATAGTTATCGTATTAATTGGTGCAATAAAGCTATTTACTGAAACTTTGTGCTTTGCATATTAATTGAAGCTGTAAAGGGTCCAGGGAAAATTGTTCACCACATTAAACATTTTTTTTTCTGTGTCACCCCTCAGTGGTTGGATAAACAGGGAACCAACCGTGACTTGAAAAATTATTTTCATAGTAATTACATCTTACCGCCACTGGGGGCACTACACTTGCAACAGAAAGCTGAGCAATCATTGTACTTTTGGCGTTATAAGCTCCATAGGTGGGGGTCCAGGAAATTGCTGGCTAACCTGGTTAGACCCCCCTCAAAAAGAAGCAGATGATTACATCCATAAAAGTTGCCCATGGAAATATATATTGACAGGAACATTGGATAGTAGAGTAGTTTATATTGTGGCAGGTGAGATTTGCATCTGGATGTGGTTGCTCAGTTCTTTAAGGGGCTCCCCTTCCCATAGCATAGTGAGCATCAGCTTCAAGCCCTGAACACCCTACTGACCAGGGACAAAATCTTGGTTACTATCAAGCGCCTGCAGCTGACACAAACACCTGGCCCTGATGATGCTTTTGATCTGGTTGATCACAAACTCTTGTTGTTTACATTGAGCAAACTTGGAATTTCCAGATTGTTATTAAAGTGGTTTTAAGGCTTCCTTACCAACAGGTCATACTAAAATGGAATGTGGGATTTTCAGACTATTGTGGAGTACTGCAGGGCTCTTCTTTATCACTCATTTTATTCAATGTATTGCAATCATTGGGTGTTTTTTTTTTGAGAAGGCTAATCTAACTTTTTTTTTATATGCAGATAATTTTCTGAAATATTTTGCCATAATAGAAAATTGGATCACTGCTCATAGGTTAAAATTGAACATGAAAAAAATGAAATTTCTCTGGTTTGGGTCTATGGAACATCCTTTTCCATATCATCATGCTGATCAATCCATAGCCTGGTGGGTTGTGTCCATCTACCAGCAGGTGGAGATAGAGAGCAAAGCTTTTGCCTCCCTGTATGTGGTCATGTGCTGCCGGAAACTCCTCAGTATGTTCTCTATCTCAGCAGGTGGTGGTCACACACAGCAGCAGCTCTGGCTAGGTCTCCAAGCCTAATCTTTAGGTTTTGTTGAGTACCTGGGGTTGAGGGCTCTTCTTGAGCAAGTGCAAACCTGGTGGCGCCAGGTCCCTCCTTTTCTCCCCCCTCCCGCTGGCTCCGTTAAAAAAAAAAAAAAAATTTTTTGGACGTCCTTAAGGGCGTTTATTTCGACGTTTATTTAAACGTTTATTGCAGCTACTCACTGGGACACCAGGTTGTTACAGCTCGGAGCAAGAAGCAGGTAATTTTTACCTTTTTATAGCGGGCAGGGGGTTCCCCAATCGATCTCCACGTGGCCTATGGCGTCGGAGGGCGAGGGCGCGAAGAATCGCTCCCCGGACCACGTGTGGGCTTCTAGCGGGGATGCGGGGGTTTTAAAGTCTGATTCGCCCTTGTTGGGTGTCAGTTTGGAGGCCGGTCAGTGTCCCGGGTCTTCCTCCGGTGCGGCGGTTTTTCCCGCCATAAACGCCCATCCCCCGCTGTTCGCCTCCGCCATCTTGGCCGGCCACTCTGCTCGGACGGCTTCTTCTTGGGCCGCCCTTGAGCTGGGAGACGTTCATGCCATGGCCGCCCTTGATTTGGGCTACGGCAAAAAAGCGGCTAAAGTTAAGCGCCGTTCTTGAGTGTCGCGCCGGATGCCATCTTGGATGCGCAGCATGTTTCTCCCCCGCTCTTGCGAGCGCCGGTTGAGGGTGCGTCTAGGGCTGTGGCCCAGGCTGCTGAAATACACAGTCTGGGGGGTTTCTACCCCGAGTTTATTTTGCTGCTGCATCAGGCCTTCCTTATGCAAAACGCTGCCCCTTCTCTCTTGTCCGACAAAGGGGTTGAGGCCCCCGGAAGTAAACGCCCTCGGGTGGATTCCCAGGGCTTAGAGGACTCTGTCTCCTCTGATGTAGATGAGGGCAGCGTATCTGAGTTCTCCCAACGGTCCTTTGGGGATTCCTTGGAGGAGACGGATTCCCGCTCGGATGGAGCGGATGACCCCTCTGCAGCGCGGATCTTTCGCTCAGAGGATTTGCCCAACCTGTTAGTGCAGGCCATTGACATTTTGAAGATTTCCTCTCCAGAGGACGTCTCTCCCTCAGCCCCTGTTGGCTCTGCCATTATGCTGGGGACGAAGCGCCCGCCTAGAACCTTCCACGTGCATGATGCCATGCACACCTTAATTTCAGCTCAATGGGATGTCCCGGAAGCGAGCCTCAAAGTGGCTAGGGCTATGTCCCGCCTCTATCCTTTGCCTGAAAGTGAACGTGAGGCCTTTCTTTGGCCTACCGTGGATTCTTTAATCACTGCGGTGACTAAGAAAACGGCGTTGCCGGTGGAAGGTGGCACGGCCCTAAAGGACGCCCAAGACAGAAGATTGGAGGCGGCCTTAAGGTCGTCCTTCGAGGCGGCTGCCTTAAGTTTGCAGGCCTCAGTTTGCGGCTCCTATGTGGCCAGGGCGTGCCTGACGATTGTGCAGCGGGCTTCCCCCTCGGATCCTTCCTTGAGGGCTGATTGGCCGGCCCTGGAATCGGGCTTGGCTTATTTGGCAGACTTACTGTATGATGTCTTGAGAGCCTCGGCTAAAGGTATGGCTCAGACAATCTCTGCGCGGCGCTGGCTTTGGCTGAAACATCGGTCTGCTGACCACGCCTCTAAGTCCCGCCTGGCTAAGTTGCCTTTTAAAGGCAAGCTACTCTTTGGGGTCGAGCTGGACAAAATTGTGACCGATCTCGGCACGTCTAAGGGCAAGAGGTTACCAGAGGTCAGGGCTCGGGCCAGTGCTCGCCCCGGTAACTCCAGAGGACGGTTTCAGGAAGCCCGTCGGTACCACCCAGGCAAGTCGGGCTCCTCTGCCCCCTCTTCCTTCAAGAGGAACTTCTCCCCCAATCAGCATTCCTTTCGCAGAGACCGCCGTCCCGGAGGTGCGCCCTCCGGTCCTCCCCCAGGGTCTCGTACCCAATGACGGGGTCCTGGTCCATGGCCCAGTGCAGATTGGAGGACGCCTGTCCTCGTTTCTGGGCGAGTGGACCAGGGTAACTTCAGACTCTTGGGTGCTGGAAGTCATCAGAGACGGCTACAAGCTAGAGTTCTGCCGACCCTTAAGAGACGGGTTTGTACTCTCTCCCTGCAAGTCTCCGGTCAAAGCTGTGGCAGTGCAGCAGACCTTGGACAATCTGATCCGCCTGGGTGCGGTCGTTCCGGTGCCAGAAAATCAGCTTGGCAAGGGACGTTACTCCATTTACTTTGTGGTACCAAAGAAAGGAGGTTCTGTCCGGCCTATCCTCGACCTCAAAGGGGTCAATCGGGCCTTGAAAGTTCGGCACTTTCGCATGGAGACTCTCCGCTCTGTTATAGCGGCAGTGAAGGCAGGGGAGTTCCTGGCATCCTTGGACATCAAGGAAGCGTACTTGCATATTCCCATCTGGCCTCCTCATCAACGCTTTCTGTTTTTTGCAGTCCTGGGCCGACACTTCCAGTTCAGAGCCCTCCCGTTCGGGTTGGCTACTGCTCCGCGGACCTTCTCCAAAGTAATGGTGGTCATCGCGGCCTTCCTGCGAAAGGAAGGAGTACAAGTCCATCCTTATCTGGACGACTGGTTGATCCGAGCCCCCTCTTATGCAGAGTGCGGCAAAGCTGTGGACCGGGTGATTGCTCTTTTGAGCTCCCTGGGGTGGATCATCAACTGGGAGAAAAGCCAGCTGCGCCCGACTCAGTCCCTGGAGTATCTGGGAGTTCGATTCGACACCCAAGTGGGCAGAGTGTTCCTGCCGGACAATCGGATTGTCAAACTTCATGCTCAGGTGGACCAGTTCCTAGTAGCCTCTCCGCTTCGGGCTTGGGACTATGTGCAGCTGTTGGGCTCTATGACGGCCACGATGGAAGTAGTGCCCTGGGCCAGGGCTCATATGAGACCACTACAACACTCTCTGCTGCAGCGCTGGACTCCGGTGTCGGAGGATTATGCTGTGCGCCTTCCCTTGGACCCAGCAGTGCGCAAGGCGCTGAGCTGGTGGCTGAAGACAGACAAGTTGTCTGCAGGGATGCCTCTTGTGACCCCGGAGTGGATTGTCATCACGACGGACGCCTCTTTGACGGGCTAGGGAGCCCACTGCATGGGAAGGACAGCGCAGGGGCTCTGGTCTCCTGCAGAGGCAAAGTGGTCTATCAACCTCCTGGAACTCAGAGCCATTCGGTTGGCGCTTTTGGAGTTCCTCCCGGTACTGGCGTTGAAGCCAGTACGGGTCCTGTCGGACAATGCCACGGCTGTGGCCTATGTCAACCACCAGGGAGGTACCAAGAGCGCCCCTCTAGCCAAGGAAGCCATGAATCTATGCCAGTGGGCGGAAGCGAACCTGGAACAGCTGTCAGCGGCCCACATTGCCGGAGTCATGAATGTCAAGGCGGACTTTCTCAGTCGCCATACCTTGGATCCCGGAGAGTGGCAGTTATCGGCTCAGGCGTTCTTGGACATCACGAAGCATTGGGGCCAGCTGAGCCTAGATCTGATGGCGTCATCGGCCAATTGCCAAGTGCCGCGCTTTTTCAGCAGAGGACGGGACCCTCGATCTCTGGGAGTAGATGCTCTTCTCCAACAGTGGCCGACACAAGAGCTTCTCTATGTGTTCCCGCCCTGGCCCATGTTGGGCAGGGTACTAGACCGGGTGGCAAAGCATCCGGGCTGGATAATCCTGGTGGGTCCGGACTGGCCCAGACGTCCCTGGTATGCGGACTTGATCAGGCTCTCAGTGGACGACCCTCTGCGGCTGCCAGTGGAGCAGGGCCTGTTGCATCAGGGTCCCGTGGTGATGGAGGATCCCTCCCCCTTTGGTCTTACGGCCTGGCTATTGAGCGGCAGCGTCTGAGGAAGAAGGGCTTCTCAGACAAGGTCATCGCCACTATGCTGAGAGCGAGGAAGCGCTCTACTTCTACTGCTTACGCCAGGGTTTGGCGTACCTTTGCAGCGTGGTGTGAAGCAGGCTCACTTTCTCCCTTCACTGCTCCAATTTCTTCAGTGCTGGCGTTACTGCAAGAAGGTCTGGAGAAAGGCCTGTCGCTCAGTTCCCTTAAAGTCCAGGTATTGGCTCTGGCTTGCTTCAGGGGCCGCCTGAAGGGTGCTTCCCTGGCTTCGCAGCCAGATGTGGTACGTTTTCTCAAGGGAGTTAATCACCTGCGCCCTCCTCTGCTCTCAGTGGTGCCTGCGTGGAATCTGAACCTGGTGCTAAGAGCCTTGCAGAAGCCGCCTTTTGAACCCTTGTCGAGGGCATCTCTGAAAGACCTGACGTTGAAAGCAGTCTTTTTGGTGGCTATCACTTCAGCCAGAAGAGTTTCCGAGCTCCAGGCACTCTCATGTCGAGAGCCTTTTCTGCAGTTCACTGAGGCAGGAGTGACTATTCGCACAGTGCCTTCCTTCCTGCCCAAGATTGTTTCTCGCTTCCATGTGAATCAGCAGCTCTGTCTCCCTTCCTTTCGTAGGGAGGACTACCCAGAGGAATACTCTGCTCTCAAATATCTGGATGTGAGACGAGTCATCATCAGATACTTGGAAGTGACCAATGATTTCCGGAAATCGGATCATCTGTTTGTCCTGTTTGCAGGTCCTCGTAAGGGTCTGCAGGCTTCTAAGCCTACAGTGGCAAGATGGGTCAAGGAAGCCATTGCAGCGGCTTATGTGGCTGCGGGGAAGGTGCCGCCTATCCAGCTGAAGGCTCACTCCACTAGAGCTCAGGCGGCCTCGATGGCAGAGGCCGGGTCCGTCTCCTTGGAAGAGATTTGCAAGGCGGCAACTTGGGCATCGGCCCATACCTTCTCCAGGCATTACCGCTTGACTGTGGCTGCTCGGGCGGAGGCCCGGTTTGGAGCTGCAGTGTTGCAGTCAGGGATTTCTATGTCCCGCCCTGGGTGAGTACTGCTTCGGTACATCCCACCAGTCTATGGATTGATCAGCATGATGATATGGAAGGTAAAATTATGTATCATACCTGATAATTTTCTTTCCATTAATCATAGCTGATCAATCCATAGCCCCTCCCAGATATCTGTACTGTTTATATTCTGGTTGCATTTCAGATTCAAGTTTAGTCTTCAGTTCCTGTTCAGGAGGACTTCGTGTTCAAGTTTTTTCAATTGGATTCTTCAAGAGTTGAGACGAGTTTGTGTTACAGTGAGCTGCTGCATTCCTCTCCCCTCCGTTTTACGGGGCTGGATTGAGACCTAAATTCTGCCGGCGCTCCCTCCCGCTTCGTGCGGCTGTAGGGCAGCTTTGTACCCCTCCCGCTTCGGCGGTGTTAGGGTCAGTCAGCTCCACCCGCGGTTGCAGGATAAGCCAGATCCCCCCGCATCGGCGGGGTGGTGTCCCTCCCCCGCTCCGCGGGGATGAGCTGGACGGATTCCCCTCCCCCACTTGTGTGGGGATGAGCTGGGTTAATTCCCCTCCCCCGTTTCGGCGGTGGTGAGCTGGGCAGAGTGTCCCTTTGTGGGTGTAATTCTCTAAGTGCTGAGTCCTGCGGATGGAGCTTTGATATCGACATACTGAGGAGTTTCCGGCAGCACATGACCACATATAGGGAGGCAAAAGCTTTGCTCTCTATCTCCACCTGCTGGTAGATGGACACAACCCACCAGTCTATGGATTGATCAGCTATGATTAATGGAAAGAAAATTATCAGGTATGATACATAATTTTACCTTAGCTGTGTTTGCAATTTAATATTGGTTCGTAAAATCATCTACGGAGATGCCCCTGGATACATGACAGACCTCATAGGCCTACCAACCAGAAATGCATCAAGATCAACACGAACATACCTAAATCTCCACCACCCAAGCTGCAAAGGACTCAAATACAAATCAACCTATTCATCCAGCTTTTCCTATATAAGCACACAACTATGGAACGCATTACCAAGCACTGTGAAAAAAACAAACAACCACCTAAAATTCCAGAAATTACTAAAAACTTAACCTGTTCGAAAAGGCATACCCTAAAGATCCAACTTAAATGCCTTAACCCTACAATACAACGAAGCGAAAGCTTGTACTGGACACAACTTAACTCTTCCCCCTTACGATTCCCTAACGTGTCTGTAAGACATACTACAACATCACTCTGTATTTGTTCATACCGATATTGGCGATCGCCTGTACGGTACTATGTAAGCCACATTTAGCCTGCAAATAGGTGGGAAAATGTGGAATACAAATGCAATAAATAAATTTTGATAAGTCAACAAGGGTACTTGGTGTAGAGCTAGATAATATGCTTAATATGTGATCTCATATAAACTTTGGTGTTAAGAAGTCTTTTTTCTTGTTGAAAAAAGTGTGGTATATTTCACCACCTCTATGTTCAGATTAGTGGTTCAATCTTTAATTCTTTCTAGAATCGATTATTGTAACAGTGTTTTCTCAGTTTGCACCAAAGCATCATCGCATAGTTTGCAGATAATACAAAATACAACGGTCAGGCTGATTTATTTTTTTGATCTATTTGATTCAGTTACACCATATTTGTTTGATATGCACTGGCTGCCGGTGGGGCTGAGGGTGCAGTTTAAACTTGGGATTCTTGTTTTTAGGATATTGCATGGTGCGGTCCCTTTCTATCTTAAATCCAGTTGAAATATTAACAATTTTTATAAGTCTGATTGTTTAAGAGGATAATGTCTGTTGTATTTACCGCTGGTACATAATGTTAGATTTAAGATTACTATTTCTTAGGGGTCACGTGATGCAGTGAGCGGCGGTGGACGCAAGTTACATCGTGGCTCCGGAGCCCCTCGCCAAACCTAACAATTAAAGCTCTCAAACCCCGCAATTGAACAAAAAAAGAGCTCCTGACCGGACCTGGAATATATGGACAATTCTTGATCCAGCAGAAAATGTCGGCGAGCACAAAAGCAACTAAACGTAAGGACGAGAGACTCCGCGGGGCGGAAAACAAGATGGCGCCGGTGTCCCCGTCCGTGTCTCCGGCGCACGCCCCAACTGATACTCTGGTAACAGAGTTAACGGAGGCGGTTGTTCACGCACTGGACTCCCGATTTAATACACTATCGGAGCAAATAGCGGAGCTTAAAAATATGACCTCAGAACTTACGCGCCGCACTGGCGAGCTCGAAGCCCGGGTGTCCGAAGTAGAGGACACGCAGCAAGAACAGGGGACGAGCATAGATAAGCTGGAACAGCTGACAATAGAATACCAGCAAAAGCTAGATGAGCTGGAGAATCGGTCTCGACGAGAGAATTTAAGATTCATTGGATTCCCAGAGTCCCTGGCTGAGGGGCAATTAAAGACAACTTTGGAAACGTGGTTGCAGGCGCGCTACCCGGAGGCCCGGGAAGGCATGGACATTCGCCTAGATAGAGCGCACAGAATAGGCCAGAAGCAACCACGCGAAAATCGCCCTCGGGTGGTTATAGCAAAATTCCATGACTACTCGCAGAAGGCAGCAATATTGCGCCTTTATAAAGCTAACAAAGAGGAAGCGAAGTACGAAGGAGGATTAATAAAAGTATTTCAGGACTACTCCTCATCTCTTACACAGCGGCGGAGGGCGTTTACGCCGGTGTGCTCGAAGTTGGTGGAAAAGCAACTAAGATTTACATTACAGTACCCGGCCACACTGAAGGTGCAGACCGCTAACGGATGGAAAACGTTTCAGACACCGGAGTCAGCTTTAGCGTGGATGGAGCGTCCGCCGGCGTGATCGCAGTGAGGTGGCAGGCGGTCGAGAGTCAGAATTCAAGAACCACAGGGGAACTTACAAAACCAGGAGGCCACTTCTTGGCTATATTGAACATCATCACAAGTGAAGAGTAATGGCGGACCAGTAGTTGATGGCAAGAGAAGTCCGTGGAGGAACATCAATCTGACCAAAGAGACATAGAAGAACTGGCTTTCTAACTGTAAGAGACTGTTCAAGGGGGTTGATTTGTGATGTTAATGTGCACAGTAAATAGAGAGCACACAGGGAATTGTAGACATGTTGCAAAAGTTTGGTGGGGGGATTCCGGGTGCATCAGACAGACCCATATGCCAGGCAAGAGTGGCATGAGGAAGAAGGTATGGGAAGGGACACGGGGACAGGGAGGGGGGGGAGAGTGGGGGGAGGGGAATAGAAGGGAAGGGGGGAGGGGATGGGAGGGTAGGCAAGTCTCACCGGGTAGGAAGATCATGCATATTGCAGGTAAAGAGTATGGAATAGAAACACGATTTATGCACAATGTAGGAGGCGCCGGGTTGTGGCTGGGAGACCTGGGGCCTAGAGCTATGCTGGACACATTGTATAGGAGACACTTACAAAAGGCTAATGGTTAGGACTCCTCCTCTGCGTGTGATATCTTGGAATGTATCGGGGATAAATTCCCCAGTGAAGCGGACCAAGATACTAACATGTCTAAAACACCACCAGGCCTCTATTGCATGTCTGCAGGAGACTAAGTTGTCGGACGAGGAACACCAGAAATTGAAACAACAATGGGTGGGGGAATGTTATTACTCATCGGCCACAGGCCGTAAGGGAGGAGTAGCAGTCCTCATAAAGAGGGGCCTCCCCTGCGAGTCACGGGTAGTGGAAAGAGATAAGGAGGGCAGATACATTTTGATACACATAAATTACATGAGCCAGAATTATTATCTTTGTGGTATTTATGGGCCCAATACCCGTGACCCAAGTTTTTTTCCAACCTTAGTAAAATTAGGACTAAAATATGACACGGCACCATGGATAATAATGGGAGATTTTAATCAAGTGTTAAACCCAGATCTGGACCGATCATCGTCCACAGCTTGGGGGGCAATGGGTAAGGGAAAAGGTTTAGATTATTTATGTGACACGCTAAATCTGGTTGATCCCTGGCGGCTGCTGAACCCTACGCAAAGGGATTACACCCACCTCTCGAGGGTTCACCGGACGTGGTCTCGTATCGACTATATATTGGTATCGGCCCCCTTGTTCTCGGCAGTACACTCTGCGGAGGTGGGACCGATGGCTATTTCAGACCATACGTTAATTTGGATAGATGTGGAATTGGGGCCACCTATTGAACAACATAGGCGATGGAGATTCCCGGCATATTTAGCGGGAGACCCAGATTTCAGGTCTTATTTAGAACAGAAGTGGGATAGTTATATTGAGACCAATATACAGCACCAGGACACACCTGAGTTGTTCTGGGAAACATCCAAACCAGTGATGAGAGGAGAGATCATTAGTTATGTAGCTGCCAGGAACAAGAGAATATCACAAGGCATTATCCAATTAGAGCGCCAGTACACGCAGGCCAAAAGGAAGCACCAGCAACACCCAACTGACGCCACTTATGAGCACATGATGGCAAATTTGGCAGGGCTTAACACATTGATACATGAACGAACGAAGAAATTTTTATTCAGTAGGCGATATCATTATTTTAAATTTGGCAACAGAAACGGGAAATTATTAGCAAAAATGGTAAAAACATGGACGACTAAAAAACTTATTCACACGTTAACAGCACCAGATGGTACACAGCAACACAAACCTACTGAAATCTTACAACTCTTCACAGACTATTTCAAGAAGCTATATGGGGCAGACCCAGAAGCAGTAGGTCCAGCGCCCGGGGACTATTTAGAGGACTCGGGAATGCCACGCCTGCCCCAAGAAATTAGGGACCAGCTTAACGCCCCCATAAGAGCTCAGGAAGTGCAGAAGGTGATTAAGTCCCTTGCAGGAGGCACAAGCCCGGGGATAGATGGGTTCTCCACAGAATACTATAAACGTATGGGACACAGGGTGAGTGGGCCTCTTACACTATACTTTGAGGATGTGGTGGAGTGTGGAGCTTGGCCTCTTAGAGTGAATGAGGCCCTAATAACCCTGATACCTAAACCGGGTAAACCCCCAGAAGCTTTAGAAGCATATAGACCAATATCTCTACTGAATCTTGATCTCAAAATACTGGCCAGACTCCTAGCAGATAGGCTAGCAAAACACTTACCGTCTTTGATAGGGGATCATCAAGTTGGTTTTGTGAAAGGGAGGCACCCTGGGCTCAATGTCAGGCGAGCCTTGTTAGCGCTAGCACAGAGTCAAGAGCGAAATGATCCGCTCCTACTAGTGAGTCTTGACGCGGAGAAAGCGTTTGACAAAGTAAGCTGGGCATATCTTTTTGAGGTATTGAAATATGTGGGACTAGAGGGCTGGTACCTCAGAGCGATTTTAACATTGTATGCAGCACCCACAGCACGTGTTATAGTAAACAATATGATATCTACACCCTTTCCAATACAAAGAGGAACGCGGCAGGGCTGTCCTCTTTCGCCCCTTCTCTTTTTATTATATTTAGAGCCCCTACTGCGCTCGGTCAGTAAGAACAAGGAGATTGCAGGAGTAACAATGCCGCAGACTGAAATTAAGGTGCTAGCGTTTGCGGACGATATCCTGCTTACACTTACAAGGCCACAGGGCTCCCTAACGGGATTGTTGGAAACAGTAGAGGAATTTGGATATTACTCAGGATTCAAATTAAATAAACAAAAATCCGTAGCTCTGCCAACTAATGAGACAAAGACACAGTGGGAGGGATCCTTCCCGCTGCAATGGGGCACAAAAGCGATTAAATATTTGGGAATATACATTCCAACCCAATTGAATAAGGTACACGCCCTCAATTTGCGACCATTGTGGGATACCACAAAGACAGCTTTACTGATGTGGCAAAAATTACCCCTCTCACTATTGGGGGCGGGTAGCGCTATACAATATGATCCGCGTACCTAAGTGGACGTATGTGGTGCAGGTGCTCTCGTTGTTCTAACTCATAACGAGGAGGTAGACCTCCATAGGATGCTTAAGCGATTTTTGTGGGATGGACGTAGGGCCCGAGTGTCATTCAAACAAACATATCTACAAAAGGACAAGGGAGGATTGGGTGTACTGAGTGTGAAATGGATGTCGGTAGCAGGATGCATTCGACACATAGCGGATTGGTTAAGGGAACATCACACTTTTCCTTCCCAGAAATGGAATGTACGCTGTTGGGCAACATACATTTTAGCTATTGGTTGCATGTAGGGCTGGGAAGGGGGACACACCCAAAAAATATATTGACACTCTTTAGACCTATGAAAAAAGCGTGGAAATGGATCTGCAAATTATTCCAGTTAAATCCGAAGGTGACCCCATTCTTACCCCTGGGAGGAAACGCAGAGTTTCCAGTGGGCAGCTCCTCAGCTACTTTTGTCACCTGGAGAACAGAGGGCATTTTTTTTCTGTTCCAGATTATGAAGGGGGATGGCAAGTTAAGGACAAAGGAGGAGTTGTATAGCCGCCAGGGATAATGTGTCAGGACTTTCTTGCATACACTCAGCTAAAGCATTATATAAGCTCACTCCCACAACGGTCACTTACCTCCAAAGTGCGCAGTCAGTTGACAGAAATTATGACCTAGAAGCACAGAGGGCGGTACCTCTTAAATATTACCATGCGCAGATTAAAGAGGCACAGGCACCAATACCATATGCTAAATTGGCACAGGAATGGTCACTAGAGCTGGGCTTCGGTGAGGGAAATAAACATACAGTCCTTGCCTCCAGACGGCTATAAAGAATTTGGGACACAGATATTAGAGAAACTCAGTATAAATTTTTGATGAGATTGTATGTCTCTCCCCATAGAGCCTATAAGGCAACCTTGCGGCAGAGTTGAGGACTTTCCGGGATGCACGGGGCAGAAGCACACTTAGGCCATATGTTTTGGCATTGCCCACCTGTATTAGCCTTTTGGTCCTTATATGTACACAAGTGTCAAAGATGGGGGGGTTTTGTGGAATCGACACCTGGCCTATTGTTTGAGATATATGCAACCAGGGGCAGAAAGAAAACAGGTCCAAAGCCTTTTTACGGAGAGCGGTGATGATGGGGAAGAAATCTATACTTAAATGGTGGCTCAAGGAGGAAGGACCCTCGATCCAGTTGTGGCGGGCCTACATGCTCTCCTTATGCGCTATGGAGCGAAAAGATCTACCTGATTTAGCATCCCCGAGGGAGACAAGTTCTTTAAGTGTGGCAGCCTTTCCTGATACTCTAACACCCTCGGCACGGAGTAGAGTGCTTATGGCTAGGCATAAGCATACTAGCAAGCACTACTGGGAGGAAGGGAAGGTGGGTGGGGGTGGGAAAGGGTAGGGGGAGAAAGGAGGGAGAGGATTATGTTTAAGGGAAGGGGGAGAAATAACAAAAGGTGTGACAATGTGAGACAAAAGTTACATGATGGTTGTGAAAATGTTATACTTATTGTGATAAGACTGGAATAACACAATTGTTGATGTCACCAATAAAAGGTTTATTTAAAAAAAAAAAAAAGATTACTATTTCTTATAAGGCAGTATATCGTTTGGAACTCCTTACCATTAGAACTTAGGTTTGATAGGAAATTATCTATATTTAGGAAGTCACTTAAGACTTTATTTTGGAAGTTTTTCAGTGTATAGAAACTAGTTTTTAGCTGATGTTTTCTCCTCTTACTGTTCTTGTTAACTACTACTACTACTATTTAGCATTTCTATAGCGCTACAAGGCGTACGCACGCTGCACAAACATAGAAGGAAAGACAGTCCCTGCTCAAAGAGCTTACAATCTAATAGACAAAAAATAAATAAAAAGTAAGCAAGTCAAATCAATTAATGTGAAGGGAAGGAAGAGAGGAGGGTAGGTGGAGGCGAGTGGGTCGAGTCAAAAGCAATGTTAAAGAGGTGGGCTTTCAGTCTAGATTTAAAGGTGGCCAAGGATGGGGCAAGACGTAGGGGCTCAGGAAGTTTATTCCAGGCGTAGGGTGCAGCGAGACAGAAGGCGCGAAGTCTGGAGTTGGCAGTAGTGGGAAAGGAACAGATAGAAGGATTTATCCATGGGCGGAGTGCACGGAAGGGGTGTAGGGAAGGACGAGTGTGGAGAGATACTGGGGAGCAGCAGAGTGAGTACATTTATAGGTTAGTAGAAGAAGTTTGAACAGGATGCGAAAACGGAATAGGGAGCCAGTGAGGTTCTTGAGGAGAGGGGGTAGTATGAGTAAAGCGACCCTGGCGGAAGACGAGACGGGCAGCAGAGTTTTGAAACCGACTGGAGAGGGGAGAGGTGACTAAGTGGGAGGCCAGCAAGAAGCAGATTGCAGTAGTCTAAACGAGAGGTGACAAGGGTGTGGATGAGGGTTTTGGTAGAGTGCTCAGAAAGAAAGGGGCGGATTTTACGGATGTTGTAAAGAAAGAAACAACAGGTCATGGCAATCTGCTGGATATGAGCAGAGAAGGAGAGAGAAGAGTCAAAGATGGCCCCAAGGTTTCGAGCTGAGGAGACAGAGAGAATGAGAGAGCCATCAACAGAAATAGAAAAACGGGGGGAGCGGGGAGGTGGGTTTGGGGGGGGGGAAATGAGAAGCTCGGTTTTGGTCATATTTAATTTCAGGTGGCGTTGAGACATCCAGGCAGCAATGTCAGACAAGCACGCTGAAACTTTGGTTTGGATGCAAGGTGAAATATCAGGGGTAGAAAGGTAGATTTGGGAGTCATCAGCATAGAGATGGTAGGAAAAGCCATGGGATGAGATTACTGAACCAAGGGAAGAAGTGTAGATAGAAAAGAGGAGGGGACCAAGAACAGAACCCTGAGGTACGCCGACAGGCAGAGGGATAGAAGTAGAAGAGGATCCACCAGAGTGAACACTAAAGGTGCGGAGGGAGAGGTAGGAAGAGAACCAGGAAAGGACAGAACCCTGGAATCCAAGTGAGGACAGGGTATCGAGAAGTATGCTGTGATCGACAGTGTCAAAAGCAGCGGAAAAGATCAAGAAGAATGAGGATGGAATATTGACCTCTGGATTTAGCCAGTAATAGGTCATTGGAGACTTTAGTAAGCGCAGTTCGGTTGAGTGAGAGGGCGAAAACCAGATTGTAGTGGGTCAAGAATAGCATTGAGGAGAGAAACTCAAGGCAGCGGCGGTGAACAGCAACGCTCAAGTAATTTGGAGAGAAAAGGAAGGAGGGAGATGGGTCGGTAATTAGAGGGACAAGTAGGGTCGAGTGAAGGCTTCTTAAGGAGAGGTGTGACCACAGCATGTTTAAAGGCAGCAGGGACAGTCGCAGTGGAAAGTGAGAGGTTGAGAATGTGACAGATAAAAGGAATAAGAGCAGGAGAGATGGCATTAAGAAGGTGGGTGGGAGTGGGATCAGAGGAACATTTTGAGGAAGAAAGGAGAAGTGTAGTTTCCTCAATAGTAACTTCAGGAAAGGAGGAAAGGGAATGAGGGGAAGGAGAGAGAGGGGAACGGACTAGTGGAGGGAGAGGTGGTGAGGTAGAGAAAGCAAGGTTATCTTTTGAACCTTGTTGTGAAAGAATTCAGCAAGGGTCTGAGGAGATAATGAAGGGGGAGTTGGGGGAGGGGCACCTTGAAGAGAGAGTTCAATGTGGTGAAGAGAAGTCGAGGATTAGAGCCAATAGAGTTGGTCAGTTGGATATAATAATCCTGTTTGGCATGTAAAAGAGCAGATTGGAAGGAGGTCAGCATGAACTTAAAGTGTAAGAAATCAGCAAGGGCCCGAGATTTCCGCCAGAGGCGTTCAGCGGAGCGGGTACAGGAACGTAGGTAGCGGATATTAGAAGTCAGCCAAGGATGGGGTTTTGTACGCCTTACAGGGCAGGTCATCAAAGGTTAACTGAACATGTAACATCTGAGCATGTGGTTCTCTCTTTGTTTAATATGTAATCCACTTGGAACTATTCATGGTATTAGTGGGATGTAAGTCTAGTATAATGTAATGTAAAGGTTTTGGTCCTGAATATTATCGTCTCCTCCAAGATTTGGTGGCTGGCCCTTTGGGTGCCATGTGCAATGTGCTTGCTTTATATGAGTCAGTTTGGAGAAAATGTGACTTATGTGCTGCTACTTCCAAAACCAGGAAAGGACCGGGAACAGGTGGGCTCTTATAGGCCCATATCCCTCCTGAATCAGAATGTCAAAATACTAGCAGCTACACTAGCCAGGCGCATTAATGATCAGGTAGGCTTTGTGCCCGGACGTTATGTGTCCATGAGCTTAATGAAAGTTTTGTTGGCACTACATGGTTAGAGGGAATGGGGGACATTTGCAGTTGTGGGGCGCGACATGGAGAAGGCCTTTGATACCATTTCCTAGGAATACCTGTTTTAGTTTCTGGGCCAATATGGCATGCATGACATGTTCTTGGGGAGGGTGCAAGCCCTGTATAACAGGCACAAGCTTGCTTATTGTTGAATAGGGGTTTTTATGCCCCATTTGCTCTACAGAGGTACCCGGCAAGGGTGCCCACTCTCCCCATTCCTGTTCCTGCTGGCCATAGAGCCATTGGCCATTAAAATTCGGTCGGCAGATTCTGTTCAAGGTGTAATGGTGGAGGGACATTTTACTATACTTTGACCAAACACCTAAACACCTTGATCCTGCCTTGTGTATTGTTAAAGAATTTGGTAAAACCTCTAGGTTGCAGATAAATTGTGCAAGCTCAGAATTATTGGTGCTGAGTGCTCCCTGTCACAAGGATCTCGGTATACCACCCACCTCTCATCCTATGAGGTATTTAGGTATTTATTAAGTGCTAACCCTGCATTATATTCAGTGCCAATGTACAGCTCATCTTGATGCCATTAGCAAACTGCCTGAAATGGCAGGATCTTCCCTTCTCCTTGATGGGCAGGGTGGCATTGGTGAAAATGGTGATGATACCAAAGCAACTGTATCCCTTGCAAACCATGCCACTGTGGTTGAAATGTAATGATCACTGTGGTTGAAATGTAATGATGAACATAAATTCTGCTAGATCATCTCTAAATTTATGTGGAGGGCTATCCAGCTTATTTCGAAGGAGAAGGCAGCCATCTTCAGACACAAATTGGGACATGGGCGCCCTTCTCGCAAGGCCGGCCAAATCAGTATAATCGAAAGCCGATTTTGGCCGGCTTCAACTGCTTTCCGTCGCAGGGCCGACCAAAGTTCAAGGGTGCATGTCGGTAGTGTACCGAAGGCGGGACAGGGAGTGGTTGAGATGGCCATCCTCGGCCGATAATGGAAAAAAGAAGGGCGGCTCTGACAAGCACTTGGCCGACTTGGTCCCTTTTTGTTCACGACCAAGCCTTGAAAAGGTACTCGAACTGACCAGTTGACCACCGGAGGGAATCGGGGATCACCTCTGCTTACTCCTCACCAACCTCCTCTCACCCAAAAAAAAAAAAATTAAAACACATTTTTTTTGCCAGCCTCAAATATCATACCCAGCTCCATCACAGCACTATGCAGGTCCCTGGAGCAGTTTTTAGTGGGTGCTGCAGTGCACTTCAGGCAGGCGGACCCAGACTCACCCCCCCCCCCCCCCACCTGTTACACTTGTGGTGGTAAATGTGAGCCCTCCGAAACCCACTGTACCCACATCTAGGTGCCCCCCGTTACACTTTAAGGGCTATGGTAGTGTTGTACGGTTTGGGGGGGGGGTTGGGGGGCTCAGCACCCAAGGTAAGGGAGCTATGCACCTGGGATCAATTTGTGAAGTCCACTGCAGTGCCCCCTAGGGTGCTCAGTTGGTGTCCTGGCATGTGAGGGGGACCAGTGCACTACAAATGCCGGCTCCTCCCACGACCAGATGGCTTGGATTTGGTCAGTTTTGAGATGGCCGCCCTTAGTTTCCATTATCGGCGAATGTCGGCCATCTCTAAGTGCGGCCCATATGAGATTTCGCCGTCCCCGACCGTATTATCGAAACGAAAGATGGCCGCCCATCTTGTTTCGATAATACGGTCGGGTACGCTTTTTTACGGGGCCGTCCCTAGAGATGGGCGCCCTTATAGATGGGTGCCCCTGTTTGATTATGCCCCTCTATGTCATCCAGAATTGTCTTGGCCAAGCTAACCCTAGATAAATCTCAAGGCAGGCTTAACGTTCCGGACATAAACCTTTATAATGTGGCCGCTTTGATGTGGTGGGTGCGCAGAGTACTCAACGGGGACGGAGAAAATTTTTTTTAAACTTGATTCATGGGCAGGAGGAGCAGATCTCGCTTCAGCAGAAAGTGCGGTTTCTAGCCCCAATGCGCATGGCATGGAGAGGTAGAGGAGGAAGCAAAGTAAAAGTCCAAAGGCATCCCTATTCTTATTAGTGTAAAGAAATGCCAACTTCCGCCGGGAAGTTGGGGGACTTGTCTTTCAGGAATGGATGTGTAGGTGTTGCACATCTTTAGCGGAGCTCGTGGAGTTTGAGTTAGGGTCCTTTCCAACTTTTTCTCAGATATGAGATAACTGGAATTGTAGGGGCCGTATGCTTGAAATCCAGGACTTTGGGTTTTGGGTGACCGCCCTCCACTTCAGGGATGTTGTAGTGAGGTCCCACCTCCACTCAGGTAGCCTCTGTGCTACCTTGGAGGAGGAAGGTCTCCCAGAAGGTGAAGTAGGAAGTACTCCTGTAGCCAGGACCTACGCACCAGAAGATGTACTATGCTCTCGCACAGAGGATACATCTCCAATGGCTGACTGGGAGGAAAAGGTTAGAACAGCTGTCACTTGGGCGATCAATCATTAGGAATGTAGCTAGCTGGGTGGCTGGTGGACGGGAGGATGCCTGATGACTTGCCTACCTGGTGCGAAGGTGGCGGACCTCACGCGGCACCTAGATAGGATTTTAGATAGTGCTGGGGAGGAGCCGGCTGTCTTGGTACATGTGGGTACCAGTGACATAGGAAAATGTGGGAGAGAGGTTCTGGAAGCCAAATTTAGGCTTTTAGGAAGAAAGCTCAAATCCAGATCCTCTAGGGTGGCATTTTCTGAAATACTACCCGTTCCACGCACAGGGCCCTAGAGGCAGGCAGAGCTCCAGAGTCTCAATGCGTGGATGAGACGATGGTGCAGGGAGGAGGGTTTTAGATTTGTTAAGAGCTGGGCAACATTCTGGGGAAGGGGGAGCCTATTTCGAAACGATGGGCTCCATCTTAACCAGGGTGGGACCAGGCTGCTGGCATCAGCATTCAAAAAGGAGATAGAGCAGCTTTTAAACTAGATATGGGGGAAAGGCCGACAGTCAAACAACAGTGCATGGTTCGGGATAAGGTATCTTGCAAGGATACCTCACAAAAAGGGATGGTAAGGGATGTCTGGATAGTGAGGTTGCACAAGAGGACCGTGATAGGCCAGGTGCCTTTAAATACAACTAAAGATCAGACAAAAGATGGGAAATCAATAGTGTCAAGCACTAAGCGTCATGCAAATAGGAACAACAAACATACTCTGAAATATCTTTATGCAAATGCTAGGAGTCTAATAAATAAGATGGGAGAGTTGGAATATATGCACTCTGTAACGCCATATACCTCGACACATTCGAAAAACCACTGAACACCTACCCTTCCGAAAACTGGCTGAGACTACCTCTTCAAACAAGCCTACCCAAAGACACGTCCTAAATTCTCAACATAATTCCACAACCATTAGTATTACCCACACTCCAATCCCTTCCCTACATCTCTTATTATTGTCCTACTCTATGTAATTATGTCATCTCTTTGACACTTTGTTCCATACTTTGTATCATCTCTGTGATACTTGGTACCATACTTTGTAAGCGCTGGAAACCCACTCTGTGTAATTATGTCATCTCTGTGATACATTGTTTCCATACCTGTATTATCTCCGGGATACTTTGTTCCACACTGTTGTAAGCCGCACTGAACTTGCTATCGAGCGGGAAAGAGCGGGGTATAAATGCTACAAATAAATAAATTAACTCACCCAGCAGAGCACTGCAATTTGGGAATGTAGATTCTTAATATAAAGGTACCACTCTGGAAAACATTTTACGTTGCTCTTTCTATGGATCTGAATCCAAGCCCCAATATATTGACAGATCTGACACAGAGCCTAAATATTATAAAAATAGATAGCTTATTTATTTACATAGAAGCAGGAGCAATAATGTAACTATAAGAATAATAAAGGAAAAAAGATGTTTGCATCAGAACTAGTTCAGAACAAACACGCATTAAACCTTAAGGCAGGTCACTAGTACAGTCTCTTATCTTAACTCCTTAGCAATAACATAGCAGTTATACAACCTGAATATAGATGGAGTACCAGATGATCAGAAGTATGCCAAAGTTCCTCAGAATCCAGTTAAGTGACTTAAGAATGTTTACGTGAATTTCCACAGAAGGTCAAATTTCTTTGTGTCTGCAGTCAAATGCTTGCAGTATCAATGACTTGTAAGTTCATGGAATAAAATTCACTTTGTAGCAAAGCATTGTAGCAAATGAGTGATGAATCATAATGTTGTAAGATAGTGTGGAACACACCACTTCAGATGTCATTTAATGTCCACAGCATAGCCTGCTGGCTGTCCATGGCTGTAGACACAGTCCATCTAGGTACAGTCTTTAACATGTAGTGCATAAGCCCATGTTAAAATGTGCAACAAATGAAGAAATGATGAAAGAAACAATGCTGTAATCAAGGGTGAATGTATCATACAACACACTGCTTTGAGTGTATTGTGAAATCCATGCCACGAGAGCTGCAGATATACATGCTTATAAATCTTTAGCAAGGTCCAATAGGACCTTAATGCATACGGCTTTATGGCCATATTCCATGTATTTAAAAAGGAGGAAGGAAGGGCCGACGACAGCCAGCATGGTTAAAAAGTGTGGTGAAGGAAGCTATTAGAGCTAAAAAAAAAAAAAAAAAAAAAAAAAAATCCTTCAGAAATGGAAATTAATAGGAAACAGCATAAGGAATGGCAAGTCAATGCAAAGCGCTGATAAGGAAAGCAAAGAGAGACTTTGAAAAGAAGATTGCGTTGGAAGCAAAAACATAGAATAACAATTTTTTTAGGTCTATTAGAAGCAAGAAGCCAGCAAGAGAATCAGTTGTACTTCTTGATGACCGAGAGATAAAGGGGGCAATCAGGAAAGACAAGGCCGTAGCGGAGATATTAAATGAATTCTTTGCTTCGGTCTTCACCAAGGAAGATGTAAAAGAGATACCAGTGCCAGAAATGGTATTCAATGCTGACAAGTCAGAGAAACTGAAACAAATCTCTGTAAACATGGAAGGTGTAATGGAGCAATTTGACAAATTGAAGAGTAGCAAATTGCCTGGACTGGATGGTATACATCCCAGAGTACTGATAGAATTGAAAAATGAACTTGCAGAGCTATTGTTAGTAATGTGTAATTTATCTTTAAAAGCAAGCATGGTACCGGAAGATTGGAGGGTGGCCAATGTAACTGGATTTTTAAAAACTGTTCTAGAGGTGATCTGGGAAATTATAGACCAGTGAGCTTGATGTCAGTGGCCATGCAAAATGGTAGAGACTATTATGAGAACAGAATTACAGAGCATATACATAACCAGGTCACCCTTCCAGATGGGGCCAAGGTCGTTCCTGCTTATCTTCCACCGCCTTCCGTGAGCTTTGCTAGCCAGACACCTCACTTTTCCTCTCTCTCTCTCCTTCTTGTAGATGTTAAGAAACTCTTTCACACTCACAGCCGTTAGAAAACATCAAAAAGTTCTTTATTGTTCCAGCTCTCTTAACACCAGATTAATCTGGCTTAAACACCTCCTTCAATCAGTAGACTTTATCTCCTAATGGGTCGTCCTCCCATCTTTACATATTGCAGACTCATTTTCCCCTTGACAATTGCAGTTTTCTGCTTCAAATCCCACCAAACCTCCAGCAGCACTATCTTATCAGCAGACAGTTTTGGTGATTAGGTGATTGCCACACATCTCTTACACATACAGTCTGAGTTTTCCAGTGCACAATCCTGCTCCGAACAATCTAACTTTTTTAAAATCATTATTTATAATTTTTCATTTTACAAGGGTCACTTGCAAACAGTAATACAGAGATGATTGCACATTAATACAATATAAGAAGAAAACAATCCCAACTAGATATATGGATTATATACAATCTTTCTCTTTCTTAGACCACAATGTGAGAAAAATAGGGAGAGTGAAATAAGACAAGGAGATCATTAAACAGTAAACAGAAAAAGAAAACATGATATTAACCTGATTATCCCCAGATATTACTCATCTAATTCATTATTCCCATTGATCATCTGGTTGGCTTCCTCAAGACCAAATACGGCGTATAGTCAATTCATTTCATTGAGAACATACTTATTGTCCCAGGTTTTAGTTAGAAATAATACATCTGATTACATTCTCTCTCTTTTAAAAACCAGAAATTATTTAACGATACATATACTCAAGTCTCTAATTCAATATCCCACTGATTAAAGCAATCCCAGTTTTCACAGGCTTCACTCCTCGAGTAATAATTAAGGAAATATGTCTGAGGAAAACTTTAAGGAGTCATACCGGAACTCTGGGAAAAAACAATAATCTCGACATTAATCATCCACAAAAAACATCCACCTTATTATTCAAAGTTCCTGGTCCATTATCATTTCAAGATCATAACCACTTCGTCTTGTACAGAACTTCATCTGTCATATCAATTTTTTCACTCTCAGATGGTTCAGGGTCAATTGTCCATGCAACTCTTCAATAAGATCATATCTGAAACAAAGTTATTTGCTACCCGGGAATGGCCGTTAGGTCCCGAAGCGCCTTCCAGATGGGATTCAATGAAACCTCCACGGAAGCCAAAAACTCCAAGATGATTTCTCTTGAGGTGTTTAGGAGTTGCCTTCTGCCGATTCGGGTTCTGCTGTAAACAGTCCTCCGTTTCAGCATATGCCTCTAACTCACTCCTCCACTTCCTTTGGACATGGTGGTTGATAATTCGGGGAGTGAGTGGAGTTGTTTTTTCCAGATCCAAGAGCATCGACGCTCCTTCGCCGGCGCTAATCAAGGACTCGCTAACCCCTTTCATCTGTGGGCAGTTTGATGGTCAGTCGGTCCCAGCACTTGCTGCGCCATGGGACAAACGCTGGCCATCAGCGCTGACCGCCGGTTGTTCCCTTCCTCTCAGTTAAGGAAAATGCAATTGCAGAGAGGAAATTTACATAAAGAAGACAGAACCTCAGAGGGCAGCTGGGCCGTTGGGCATACGAACTCCAGGTCACCATCTCACCACTCTCCCAGTTTGGTGAGATGTCTGATATGGGTAGCCCTTCAGCATAGCCCTCTGAGTCATTGAAACACGGAAGCCCCTCCACCACTACAAGGTAGTGTCCCTTCGGAGGGGAACAATCTAACTTTTAACAGCACTACCTTTTGTGAGCAGACCGTACAGTAGCAAGTTGTGCTCTCCATTCTCTTCTTTACTTCCAGCTTTCTCCAACTCCACAGCCGGGGCAATGCTGAGGCCACAAAAGCTTTCACCTTGTCTGCCCAGGTTAGAGCAAAACCAGCCACTTCCATACACTCCTCCTCCCCTTCTTTTGCCACCTCCTCTTTATCACAAACCATATCCTCCTCCTCCCTAAGCTCCCCCAGCTGTTCCTCATTTCCAGGATCAGACCTCATCTCCCAATCCGTTATTCCCTCCTTCCTCTCCTGGGAGTCCAGCTGACCCTGCACTGGCTTCTGGGGAGAGTAGTTTTCCTCCTAACTAAAGCTTTCTCCAGCAGTTTGGGCCCCTAGAAGGCCACCTGCTCTCCTAGCTGGGCTGAATAACCAGGGATGCTGACGGCTAAAAGAACCACTATCCCCCTTTTCCCCGCACCAGCACTCTAGTGCTCACAATACGTATGGATTAATGAGACAAAGCCAACAAGAATTTAGTCAAGGGAAATCTTGCCTCACCATTCTATTACATTTCTCTGAAGGGGTGAATAAAGGTGAGCTGGTTGATATTGTGTATCTGGTTTTCAAAAGGCATTTGACAAAGTACCTAATGAAAGACTCCTGAGGAAATTAGAAAGTCATTGGATAGGAGGCAATCTTCTATTGTGGTTTAAAAACCGGTTGAAAGATAGAAAACAGAGAGTAGGTTTAAATGGTCAGTATTCTCAATGGAGAAAAGTAGATAGTGGGGTTTCCCAGGGGTCTGTGCTAGGAGTGCTGCATTTTAACATATTTATAATTGTTCTAGAGATGGGAATAACTAGTGAGGTAATTAAATTTGATGATGACACACAGTCATTCAAAGCTTTTAAATCGCAAGAGGATTATGAAAAAATTGCAAGAGGACCTTACGAGTCTGGGAGACTGGCATCCAAATGACAGATACTTTTCATACTACTACTACAAATCATTTCTATAGCGCTACCAGTCGTACGCAGCGCTTCACAAGAACATGAAGAAAGAAAGTCCCTGCTCAAAAGAGCTTAACAATCTAAATCAGGACAGACAGGACAAATGATGGCATGTGGGAAAGAGGGACCGAAACCATAGTTACATGGTGCAAGGTTCCACATTACGAGTCACTGCCCTGGAAAATGATTTAGGTGTCATCGTTGATGATACGTTGAAACCCTCTGCTCAATGTAAGAGTTAAACGGTGTACTTTCACTGTGGTGCTTACAAAAGTGTAATTAAACAGAGCTAGGAACCACTTATCACTTGCAAAGGTCATTTTCTGTCTTCAGTCTACAGAGCGAGAAAGAAATATATAGCAAGAGAAAAAAACAGCACCCGCATTACCTCTAATACAGAAAAACACAGCTAAGTTTGAACTTGCAGTTTAAGGCTTTATCAGTATGATCTTAATTTAGCTATAACAAATCTGTCAAGACTATAAATTTAACATCTAAGGTACTGTTACTATCTACCGGTGTTACCTCCTGTGGATCACCCCAATCAGTGTTATGTCCGGTGGGAACCACCAATCTGTAGGGGCAATACAGATTACCTCAACCTAGCAGAGGACGGGCAATTCTTAGTATAAAGTAAGCACTCTGTAAAATTGTTAGTAT
Source organism: Microcaecilia unicolor (assembly GCF_901765095.1). Lineage (NCBI taxonomy): Eukaryota > Metazoa > Chordata > Amphibia > Gymnophiona > Siphonopidae > Microcaecilia > Microcaecilia unicolor. The sequence goes on along the minus strand of NC_044041.1, from coordinate 147,550,371 downwards.
AAAGTAAGCACTGAAAAACAATTACGTTCCTTTATCTATGGATCTGAATCAAAGCCCCAAATATATTAACCGAACTGACAGAGCTCAAATATAAAAATAGATAGCTTATTTATTTACATAGCAACAGAATAATTATATAAATACAACAAATTAAATTAAAATAAAAAAATGTTCACATCAAAACTAGTTCAGAGCAAATGCACATTAAACCCAAAGGCAGACTACTAGTATGGCCTCTTATTTAAACTCCTTAACATAACATAGCATTTGTATGACCTAAATATAGATGGAACACCAGATGATCAGAAGTATGCTGAAGTTCCTTAGATGAATCACAGAACAGTGCAGAGTGGGAGACTGGTGTAGGTGGGAGATGAAAACGGTAATGGAGTTCAAACATTCATGGGATAACACAAAGGAATACGTTTAGAAAGGAATGGATCCACGGAATCTTACCGGAGATTAGGTGGCGACACTGGTAATTGTGAAGCAAACCGGTGCTGGGCAGAATTCTATGGTCTACGCCCTGATAGGAATGAATAGGGATGGACTTAAGAGTAAATTTTAAGGGCTTTGACGTTAGCTTCAGAACGTTTAGTACAGAAGCGTGCTGGGCAGACATATACGGTCTGGCCCTGAGAATGGAAAGGACAAATCAAACGCAGGTATATATATAAAGTATCGTATATCAGTACCTGAATGATAACAGTTCGGTTAATGGCAAAAACAGCCCTTTGTTTGTGGTTTCCTGCTCTCTTTATTCAATTCTGATGAAGCAGAGGTCCTTGAAGCTGACAGGCTCCACACTGGCTATCACAATACCTTGTTTGTCTCAGATGTTATAATTGAGGAGCTACAACATTGTCATAGTACATAACATAAGTAACATAAGTATTGCCATACTGGACAGACCAAAGGTCCATCAAGCCCAGCATCCTGTTTCCAACAGTGGCCAATCCATGTCACAAATACCTGGCAAGATGCCAAAAAAGTACAAAACATTTTATGCTGCTTATCCCAGAAATAAGCAGTGGATTTCCCAAGTCCATTTTATAATGGTGTATAGACTTTTCCTTTAGGAAGCCGTCCAAACCTTTTTAAACTCTGCTAAGCTAACCGCCTGTACCACATTCTCTGACAACGAATTCCAGATTTTAATTATATGTTGAGTGAAGAAAAAATTTTCTCCGATTTCGTTGTAAAAAATTTCTACTTTGTAGCTTCATTGCATAACCCCCACCCCCCCCCCCCCCCCCCCAGTCCTAGTGTTTTTGGAAAGAGTAACAGATGCTTCACATCTACCCGTTCCACTCACACTCATTATTTATGGACCTCTATCATATCTCCCCTCAGCCATCTTTTTTCAAGCTGAAGAGCCCTAGCCACTTTGGTGACCAGAATTGAACACAATATTCGAGGTGCAGTCGCGCCATGGAGCAATACAAAGTTATTATAAATGTCCTCATTTCTGTTTTCCATTCCTTTCCTAATAATACCTAACATTCTATTTGCTTTCTTAGCCGCCACACACTGAGTAGAGGGTTTCGATGTATCAACAACAATGACGCCTAGATCCCTTTCCTTGTCGGTGACTCCTAACTTGGACCCTTGCATTACGTCGCTATAATTTGGGTTCCTCTTTCCTACATGCATCACTTGCACTTGCTCATATTAAATGCCATCTGCCATTAGATGCCCAGTCTAGCACACCCTGTCTTTCTGAGGAATCTCATTGAGGCAGCAAATGTTTTCAAAGTCATTTAGATGTTTCTCAGTGTCACCTTGGGTATTATCATACTTTGAAAACAAGTTGTGCCCAATCTGAGCTTCGGACCCTGTCTTCTGGCCTTGGCTTATGGGTTGGGGCGGAGCTTTGGATATGAGGCCATCTCCTACTTCATTTTCTGTAGTTGAATTCCCGCTCATGCTCTTCATGCCGCAGCTGGTCTAGCCACGGACCTGAGCCTGTGTGGCCAGCACAGCTCAGGTCCGTCTGCACCTGCCACTTGTGCTCTACACTAGCACCCTCCTCCCACCAGCTGGGTCACAACCGCCTCTGGGGCAAGTCTCCCAACTCACAAAATATCCCCAGTGATTTCTAGGTTACTGGGGGCCACACTCACAGCTGGTCCTACAGTTCCCAGAAAGCATCCACATACCCAAACACACAAACCACCAGGATTCCTTATTAGTCCAGATAGAGCCAATAACAATTGTTTATTGTCTTAAAAATATATTGAGCAATGAACAAAAAATGTGCACTCAGCAAACAATAACAGGTAGCTGAAATATGGATCAATTATAAACTAACTAAACATTTGTTTCCTTCCTAAAAAGTACCTGGGGAGATCAGGAGATTTAGCTGCTTACCAGTTATCAAATAATAACTATTTTTTACAGGTCTCAGCAAAGAACTTCTCTCTCTCTTCTCCTGGGCTGAACTGGGAAAAAGCCAGTAAAGTCCCCCCCCCCCCCCCTTCCAAAAAAAAAAAAAAGCTCCTGGGCCAATCAGAGCCCAGAACAGTCAAGTTTAAAAAATAAACTGGTTACATCGCTACAGGCATTTCCTTTATCTGTGTGCTAACTAAAAGAAAGAGAGGTCAGTCCTCTGTAATAGCTTTAAAGCATAAATGTTCACCACCTGCTGGCCAAACTAAAGAAATACACTTCCAAATTAATTAGACAGTGTACAGGCTTAAACACACTGTTACCAACTTATTACTTTTCTCTCTGCCTGTGTCCTTGTTGTGAATGATTACTTTCTTGTTAAAATTTATGGAGTTCCTTTCTATGATTTTACTACTGTATTGTACACTTCCTTGATCTGCATCATCAGTAATGATAGTATATCAACTAAATAAAACATAAACATAATTAAAATGAATTGTTCTCCAATATGCACGATTAGACATAACCCTACTAGTTTGGGGTTTTTGATGTCCTCTTTATTTTGGTTGGTTAACTCTCTTCTTGTTAATAATCATCAGTATTTGTGTGGGGGGGGGGTTTTCTCCCCAGGTGTGGAAATACCCAAAAGTCTGGGAAGGGTTCATTAAATGTTGCCAGCGTACCAAGCCTCAGTCCTTCCAGGTTCTGCTGCAGTTGCCACCACCGCAGCTCTCTGCTGTTTTTGAGAAATGTCCTGAGCTACGTGAAACCAGCTGCTGGGCTCATGTGCGCTCTTTCACACCACATCAGGTAATTTCCTGGCCCACAAAGGCTATCCCAGAATAGCCCACACCTCAGGAATCTAGAACATATTACAGATTTTGTATACCTGGATGAATTTCCTCTCTCTTTTTTCCAATTTAGTGTTGTCAGTCTTAAAGTTTTCTTGTATTGTCTGACTAGGAGTGAGTAAAGGTCTAGTAAACACGGAATGATGCGTACATTTCATGTACTCATGTTTGCTTTTTTTTTTTTTTTGTACCACTGAACAATGCAGAATTCCCCTGTCCCACAGAATTTAGATATGTGGTTAGCTATTGGCTTAGTGGGCTGTGAGAGACAGAGCATGGATAATGGTCATAGCACCTTCCAGTACAGGCTAGAATGAAATGGTAGGAGGGCAGGGCCTAAGATAGTTGATAAAGAAACAGGAGTCGGGGAGGAATGCTGTGGGGAATGTGAGAGAGAGGCTGAAAGAAGAGGAAGTTCAGAGGCTGAGGAGGGTGGGGACAATAAGGGTGAGATGTTGGTAAGAGGATGAGGCTGGTTGACAAAATGTATGTGGGTATGAAATGGAGAATGAGCGGTTTGGGGGGAGGATAGATGGGAGATGGCAATAGTACTTCAGTGAAATTATTAGCCAAGAAAAATCAGTGTCTGAGTGATGATTTTTTTCTGTGACCATATTATATTTCAATGATTATTTCAACAAAAATTGCTGAATTTAACATACTCTGTGCAGAAGTTAATTTCTTTGCACAAGATCCCCCAGTAGGGATAATATTGGAAACCACAAATACAACAATAGCAGTTGTCCTGTATGACTTAAAAATGTAATGTACTTTAAAATGAAACAGCTTTCTTTCAAGTAAACCTGAAATTGCATTACATAGCTCTGGTCCACAGGATACACTCACGGAATACTTAACCACACAAATATCCTTACAGAGCTCGTAATAACCCAGTTGTCTTGCCTAGATAATTAGACCTAGTAATATTAGTAGAGAAGCCCTGATATCCCTGCAAGTAACTCTAATTTTAAAATGTCACAGACAACATGATCCATGCTGCTCTTGGATAGGATGTTATCAGTGAGGTTACACAGCAAGAACCAGTCCAGTCCTCTTGCACATTGGGATAACTGTTGAACTATTTTTCATTGATTATTACTTTACCAATTTGAATCTACACTAATACCATCTCAGTGGAAGTCAGAAGGCAGTGGCAGGGAAGGGATTAGGACAGAGGATCTGGCAGGGCTTTGAAGCTTGTTTGGGTTAGTAATAGCAGCACTGGCATAAATCTTGCAGCAAGACGCACTCTGCCATAGTCTGCTGCCCACTGGATCTGCTTGTTTTTTTGACACAGCTGCTGTTGTATCAGTGGAGGGCTTATGATCATGGCGGGTTCAAGGTGTTTTCAGGCATTTCCATGTAAAATAATGAATGTGGCTTGGGCACTCAAGATGTTCAGATATGTAAGAAAATATTTTGGCAACCTTAAACTTCTCTTTTCAAAAGCCTTTCTAGGTCGGGCACAGTCTTGTTTCACTATTGTCAAGCAAATTGCTCTACACTTGAGCATGCATCAGTCTGACTAGATGTGTTTTGCTGCCTCTCCCACAGCAAGCTCATATTCCCAGCTCTATCATGGTGATCTTGGAGGCCAGCAGCAAGCAGGAATTGCAAACAGACTTGCCACAGATGGAGGAGGTGAGATCAGCACAAATATGGCAGAAAGATGAGGACACACGGCCTCTTTCCACACGTCAGAAATCAGCTGAGTTCTTTACAGGCACTGATATATGAAATGGAGGAGAGGGAAGCAGAAGGATGCAGATGGTTCTGGCCTGCCATTGTAGTATAATACAGCACAGATGTGAAACCTAGAAAGTCAGGTTCTCACTACCATCATCATTCTCACTATCTTGCAGTGTGTCATAGAAACTTGTACCACTGCTGCCCTTATAGTACCTGTTTCTCTGGTGTGTGTGTGTGTTTATACGAGGAGAGCTTGCACTGCTGCTTGTCTGTATGGCAGTGGCATAGTCATTGGGGGGGGGGGAGTCCTGGAATCCCCAAAGGTCTGGTTTGGCTGGTAGGGGTCCCAAGCCCCACCAGCAGAAACCTTCTTCCAGCACTGTTCACTGTCACACTCCGCCTGTCCTACTTCCCCCACTGCACGCATGCTTGGTTTAGTGAATTTCATTAAAACCAGGGGGTCTTTTTTTTTGGGGGGGGGGTACTTGGGGTACTGAGTACCGGCACCTTTTCCATTGTCTGCTAAAATTGACCCATGGACCCCAAGTTTTAATGAACGAGCTCAGGCTCTACATGCAAATTCTGCCTTGTCATAGATTCTGTGACTGGTTGCAAGGGGCCTGGCTATTGTGGGGTGGGTCCCTCAGTGATCACCTCACCCCTGAAGGGTGGCCTGGCATTTGAGTACCGGCACCTTTTTCGCTAGAATAAATGCACTGATTAAAACCGAGCATGAGCGCCTTGGAATGAAGCAGGGCAGATGGCATGTGTCAGCGAACAGTGCTGAAGGAAGGCTTTTGCTGGCTGGGATTGGAGACCCCCGCCAACCCAGGTATATGGGGTTGCAGCAGAGAGGGGGGCAAAATGTGCTACTCCACTTTAGGCTAAGACACCCCCCCCCCCCACCACCACCACCCGGGGAAACAATTGAGGTCTGACTACATGCCTGCTGTACGGTTCTTGTCCTATGGTGATGGGGATGTGTGAGAAGCTTGTACTGCTGCTGTCTTACACTGTTCCAGTCCTTTGGTGGTGATTGTGTGTGTAATGGAAGCTTGCCCTTACATGTACAGTTTCTGCCCTATTGTGTAGGACAGTGACTCTACATGTATGTGCATGTGTGAGAGGGAAACTTGCCCTGCAGTCGTCTTTAGAGAACAACTTCTGTGATCAGTATGTGTGTGTGGCATATTTCTATTGGATAGAGATTGGATAGCAGAGCCGGTAGTGGGAGGCGGGGATAGTGCTGGGGCCAGACTTATACGGTCTGTGCCAGAGCCGGTGGTGGGAGGCGGGGGATAGTGCTGGGCAGACTTATACGGTCTGTGCCAGAGCCGGTGATGGGAGACAGGGATAGTGCTGGGCAGACTTATACAGTCTGTGCCAGAGCCGGTGGTTGGAGGCGGGGCTGGTGGTTGGGAGGGCGGGATCGTGCTGGGCAGACTTCTACGGTCTGTGCCCTGAAGAGCATAGGTATAATCCAAAGTAGGGTATACACAAAAAGTAGCACACATGAGTTGGTCTTGTTGGGCAGACTGGGTGGACCGTGCAGGTCTTTTTCTGCTGTCATCTACTATGTTACTATGTGTGAGAGGGAAACTTGCACTGCAGTTGTCTTTAGAGAACAACTTCTGTGATCAGTATGTGTGTGTGCATATTTCTATATGATAAAGCTCGCCCTGCTTCCTCCTGCATAGTTGTGTCCTGTGATGAGGAAAGTGTGTGTGTATGTGTAAGAAATTTGCACTACTGTGACCTATGTAGTTCTTGTTTCTCCGAGGACAAGCAGGCTGATTATTCTCACCATTGAGTCGTCGTCCACAACGGCCCAGGAGACCGGAAAAAAACTTGAGAGCAAACGAAGAAGTCTATGGAACGCTCTGTCATGCGGGCCGAGCGCAGTGCACATGCACGAACGTCTTCCCCCCTGCGACACGAGCGTGAGTCCCTCAGTTCTTTGATCCGCGATCTGGAGTGATACGTCTTTTCTTTGACTGCGCTCTTTCGGCTCAGGAGACTTGGCCTCAGCGTTTACCGCTCCCCTTTTTCCTTTCTTCTAAAACTTGTAGTATTTTTTCTCAAATATATAAAAACAAAAGTAGTTTTTCCATTATTTTATTAGTTTTTTCTTCACCTTTTTAAGTTTCCTTTTTTCGTTGCGGCCGCCTTTAGGCTGCTAGGCTGGGTCATTTTTTTCCCTTTTTTGTGCCTTTTATTTGGCACGATCAAGTCTTTTAATTTTGCAGCCGCTGTTTTTCCGTCCATGTCATCACGAACTCCCAGCGGCTTCAAACGTTGTACTCGCTGCAACCGGACCATCTCGGGTACCGACCCCACGTGTGGTGTCTCCAGTGCCTTGGGCCCGACCATCTGCCAGCTGCCTGTAAGCTGTGTCTTTTGATGAAGAAACAGACCCAAGTGGCTCGGGAGGCTCAACATGAGAAACGTTTTGCTGATCGGTCCGGTCCTTCGACGTCAGCATCGACATTGGTACTGAGGTCGTCGACGTCGAGGGAAGCAGCGACATCGAGAGTCCAGATAATGGTTGCCGAACGACCGCATCTAACTGGGAGCAGCGAGGCATCGAGTGGGTCTCCACCTATCTTGATGTGTACTGCTATGCAGGTCCGCGGCCCCGAGGAGGCGTGAGGATTCCACATCCTCCTCTTCGGTACTGAAGAGTCTCGATGACGGGCGTCGAGCGAAAGCTGAGAAGCACCATCATCATTCTCCTCCATGCACAGTACCGAGAGCTCCGGGGAGCCGATGGAGTCGGCACCCGAGATGCGTCGGCGCTGGGAGGACCGCTCACCCTCCATACAGGAAGTGCTGATACGTTGGTCATCTGGCAGCCTAGTACCGGCTCTCGATCCCCCTCAGATTCTGCCACCAATTCCTGCACGGGCCCCCAGCCTTTTCCGATGTTAGCTCTCGACGAGCGCATCAGAGCGCTTCTGGAGGGATTGCTGCGCCAATCTGCTTTGGTGTTGGGGGTGCTTGCGCCTTCTGTACCGACTGTGGAAGCAGCATCTGGGCCATCGCCTGTGGGGAGGTCTCCATCTTTGGTGCCGCTTGCGGTATCGGCGTCGGCCGCCACCTGGGTCGATTCCCTCTCCGCGTCGGTGGAGGAAGCTTCACCGGAGTCCAGGCAGGGGTCAACTTCTCGACATTCCCACGAGGTCGTCGTTCCTCAGCGTCGAGACAGGCCCCAGGTTTGGGCTGCTCTTAGGGAGCTTTTGTCCGATACCGATGATGAGCGATCGTGGGAAGAGGAGGAAGACCCCAGATACTTTTCGGAGGAAGAGTCATATGGGGTTCCCTCTGATCCTATGCCAATTGAAAGAAGAATGTCTCCACCTGAGAGTCTTTCTTTCTCATTTGTTCGGGAAATGTCTAAGGACATTCCATTCCCTGTGGCCGAGATGATCAAGGTCTTGGATTATCCTTCTCCACCTGCTGTTGCAACGGCCCCCTTGCATAATACGCTCAGGGAAGTACTTATGCGAAATTGGTCATTCCCTCTTTCTAATCCAGTGGTCCCCAAAAAATCCAAGTAACAGTACAGAGTCCATGGAGAACCTGTAATGGTGAAGGCCCAACTTCCTCACGATTCCATGGTGGTGGACTCTGCTCTCAGAAGAGCCAAGAGTACTAGAGACTATGCCTCGGCGCCCCCAGGCAGAGAATCTAGGACCTTGGATTCTTTTGGGAGGAAAATGTATCAGGCTGCTATGCTCGCCGCCAAGCTCCAAACTTACCAGCTCTACATGAGCATCCACTTGCGGAACTTGGTGAGGCAACTGTCTAGTTTGGTTGAAGCATTTCCTCCGGAGCTCGCCAAACCTTTTCACCAGGTGGTCAGGCAGCAGAAGGCGTGTCGCAAATTCCTGGTCACCTTTGATGTGGCATCCCAAGTAGTTGCTCAGGGTATACTGATGCGCAGACTCTTATGGCTGCATGTCTCTGACCTGGATCATACGACTCAGCAGCGGATGGCAGATGTTCCTTGCCAGGGGGATAATCTTTTTGGAGAAAAAGTAGAGGACATGGTCGATCAGATCAAAAAGCACCATGATGCTATGGATTCTCTCTCCCGCCGGGCGTCTTCTGCTACCACCTCCTCATCCAGAAGGTTTTTTGGAGGGAAGAGAAGTTCTCCCTATTCCTATAACAGGCGTAGGTACACTCCTGCTTCTCGGCAGCCTGTCCAGGCTCAGTCCCAGCACGCTCGTTCCCGTCAATAGCGTGCGCCTAAGGCCCCTAGGGCTCCCCAGCAAAAGCAAGGGACGGAATTTTGACTGGCTCCAGTGCAGCATAGCCTCGGAAAAAGTGTCCGTGCCGGTGGCTTGCCGGTCGGGGGAAGGTTGATATTTTTTCACCAAAGGTGGCCTCTTACAACCTCCAGCAGGTGGATTCTTCAAATAATCAGGTTAGGATACACTCTCAATCTGGAATCCAGGCCTCCAAATTGCCCACCGGGAGCTCAGTCCTTCAGCTCCCAGCACAAGCACGTACTTGCAGAGGAACTCTCCGCCCTTCTAAAGGCCAATGCAGTCGAACACGTTCCACCAGGGGAAGAAGGGCTGGGATTCTATTCCAGGTACTTCCTTGTGCAAAAGAAAACAGGAGGGATGCGTCTCATCCTAAACCCTAAGGGACCTGAACAAATTCCTTGTCCGAGAAAAGTTCAGGATGCTTTCTCTAGGCACCCTTCTTCCCATGATTCAGGAAAACGGACTTAAAGGACGCCTATACCCACATCTCGATACTCCCAGCTCACAGGAAGTATCTTCGATTTCAGTTGGGAACTCGGCACTTGCAGTATTGTGTACTGTCCTTTGGTCTCACATCTGTGCCCAGGGTTTTCACAAAGTGCCTGGCAGTTGTCGCAGCATCACTGCTCAGACTGGGAGTGCATGTGTTCCCCTTATCATGACGATTGGCTGGTGAAGAGCACCTCAGAGGCAGGCGCTCTATGGTCCCTGCAGATGACTGTTTGGGTGCTCGAACTGCTGGCTTTGTGATCAAATTATCCCAAGTACCATCTTATCCCTGTTCAAAAATTGGAGTTCATTGGGGCTCTGTTGGACACACAGACGTCTCGAGCTGTTGGACACACAGACGTCTCGAGATCTTCCCCAGGCAAGGGCAGACAGTCTCCTGGCCCTAGTGTCCTTGGCTCGAGCGTCTCAACAGATCACAGCTCGGCAGATGTTGAGACTCTTAGGGCACATGGTTTCCACAGTTCATGTAACTCCCATAGCACGCCTACATATGAGATCAGCTGAATGGACCCTAGATTCCCAGTAGTGCCAGGCCACAGGGGGTCTAGAAGATGTCATCCATCTCTCCACCGACTTTTGCAGTTCCCTTCAGTGGTGGACTATTGATCCAATTTGACCTTGGGACGTCCATTCCAAATTCCTCAGCCGCAAACGTTCTGACGACGGATGCATCATGGTGATGGTCTTCACACTCAAGGAGCTTGGTCCTTTCAGGAAAAAGATCTTCACCCTCCTGGAATTACGAGCGATCTGGAACGCTCTGAAGGCTTCAGAGATCGGCTGTCGAACCAAATCATTTTAATTCAGACGACAATCAGGTTGCAATGTATTACACCACCAAGCAGGGGGGCCACCAGATTTCGTCCTCTGTGTCAGGAAGCCGTCCGGATGTAGCTTTGGGCTCACCACCACGGCATGTTTCTCCAAGCCACGTATCTGGCAGGCGTAAAAACAGTCTGGCTGACAGATTAAGCAGGATCACGAGTGGTCTCTGAACATGGACGTTGTCCGCAAGATCTTCCGAGTGTGGGGCACCCCCTCGGTGGATCTTTTTGCCACTCAGTTCAATCATAGTCCCTCAATTCTGTTCCAGGCTTCAGGCCCACGACAGACTAGCGTCGGATGCCTTTCTCCTTCATTGGAGGACAGGCCTTCTGTATACGTATCCTCCCATACCTCTAGTAGGAAAGACTTTACTGAAACTCAAGCAAGACCGTGTAACTATGATTCTGATTGCGCCCTTTTGGCCCCGTCAGATCTGGTTTCCCTCTTCTTCTGGAGTTGTCCTCCAAGAACCCTGGAGATTGGAGTGTTCTCCGACCCTCATCACCCAGAACGAAGGGTCACTTCTACATCCCAACCTCCAGTCTCTGGCTCTCACAGCCTGGATGTTGAGAACTTAGAAGTTGCCTCCTTAGGTCTTTCGGAGGGTGTCTCCCGAGTCTTGCTTGCTTCCAGGAAAGATTCCACGAAAAGTGTTATTCTTTCAAATGGAGGAGGTTTGCCATCTGGTGTGACAGCAAGGCCCTAGATCCTTTTTCTTGTCCTACACGGACCCTGCTTGAATATCTTCTACACTTATCAGTCTCAAGACCAGCCGTAAGGGTTCACCTTAGTGCAATCAGTGCTTACCATCAACGTGTAGAAGGTCAGCCTATCTCTGAACAGCTTTTGTAGTTCGTTTCATGAGAGGTTTGCTTTTGTCAAAGCCCCCAGTCAAACCTCCACCAGTGTCATGGGATCTCAACGTCGTTCTCACCCAGCTGATGAAAGCTCCTTTTGAGCCACTGAATTCCTGCCATCTGAAGTACTTGAGCTGGAAGGTCATTTTCTTGGTGGCTGTTACTTCTACTACTACTACTTAACATTTCTAGAGCGCTACTAGGGTTACGCAGCGGTGTATAAAATACACAAAGAAGGATGGTCCCTGCTCAAAGGAGCTTACAATCTAAAGAACGAAATGTCAAGTTGGAGCAGTCAAGATTTCCTGGGTAGAGGTGTAGAGGTTAGGTGCCGAAGGCGACATTGAAGAGGTGGGCTTTAAGCAGGGATTTGAAGATGGGCAGGGAGGGGGCCTGGCGTATGGGCTCGGGGAGTTTGTTCCACGCGTGGGGTGAGGCGAGGCAGAAAGGGCGGAGCCTGGAGTTGGCGGTGGTGGAGAAGGGTACTGAAAGGAGGGATTTGTCTTGAGAGCGGAGGTTACGGGTAGGAACGTAAGGGGAGATGAGGGTTGAGAGGTAAGGAGGGGCTGCAGATCGAGTACATTTGTAGGTTAGTAGCAGAAGCTTGAATTGAATGCGGTACCTGATTGGAAGCCAATGAAGTGACTGAGGAGAGGGGTGATATGAGTGTATCGGTTCAGGCGGAAGATAAGACGTGCAGCAGAGTTCTGAACGGACTGAAGGGGGGATAGGTGGCTAAGTGGGAGACCAGTGAGGAGTAGGTTGCAGTAGTCAAGGCGAGAGGTAACGAGAGAGTGGATGAGAGTTCGGGTGGTGTGCTCAGAGAGGAAAGGGCGGATTTTGCTAATGTTATAGAGGAAGAAGCGACAGGTCTTGGCTGTCTGCTGGATATGCGCAGAGAAGGAGTAGAGTCAGTGAGCTCTAAGCCCTGGTAGTTACATGCACCTTATATCAAGTTTCATCATAACAGAGTAGTCCTCCGCACTCACCCTAAGTTCTTGCCGAAGGTGGTGTTGGAGTTCCATCTGAACCAGTCAATTGTCTTGCCAACATTCTTTCCCGTCCTCATACCCGCCATGGTGAAGACAAGTTGCACACCTTGGACTGTAAGAGAGCATTGGCCTTTTACGTGGAGCGGAATAAGCCCTATCGACAGTCTGCCCAGTTGTTTGTTTCTTTTGATCCCAACAGGAGGGGAGTCGCCATCAGAAAACGCACAATCTCTATGCAATTCCTTCACTTATGCCCAGGCTGGACTGACTCTAGAGGGCCATGTCACGGCTCACAATGTTAGAGCCATGGCTGCGTCAGTGGCTCACTTAAAGTCAGCCTCCATTGAAGAAATTTGCAAGGCTGCAACGTGGTCATCAGTCCACACATTCACATCTCACTACTGCCTTCAGCAGCATACCTGACGCGACAGTCAGTTTGGGCAGTCGGTGCTGCAGAATCTGTTTGGGGTTTAAAATCCAACTCCACCCTCCTAGTCCCATTCTGTTCTGTTCCAGGCTGCACTCTCACTTAGTTGTATTTCTTTTCAGGTCAGTCTCTGTCATATCCTCGCCGTTCATTGTTTTGAGTGAGCCTGGGGGCTAGGGATACCCCAATGGTGAGAATAATCAGCCTGCTTGTCCTTCGAGAAAATGAAGATACATACCTGTAGCAGGTATTCTCCGAGGACAGCAGGCTGATTATTCTCACATACCCGCCCTCCTCCCCTTGGAGTTGTTCGTTTCTGGTTTGCTTTTTTATTAAACTGAGGGACTCACGCTCATGTTGCAGGTGGAAAGCCATTCACGCATGCGCAGTGCGCTCAGCCCGCGCGACGGAGCGTTCCAGAGACTTCTTCGTTTGCTCTCATGTTTTTTTCCGGTCTCCTGGGCCGTCGCGGACAACGACCCAATGGTGAGAATAATCAGCCTGCTGTCCTCGGAGAATACCTGCTGCAGGTATGTATCTTCATTTTTTTTGGTAGGTCGCAATGTGTGAGAGGTTATTTTGAAGTTCCTCTTTAGAATTGTGATTTCAAGGTCACTGTAGCATAATTTACTTTATCATGTACGAACTTTAAGACCACTATGTATTTCTTGATCCGGAATTGGCGATTGCCATTACGGTACAATGTAAGCCACATTGAACCTGCAAATAGGTGGGATAATGTGGGATACAAATGCAACAAAATAAATCATCTGGATTTAGAAATTTCCCCTTCAGCATTGTTGTTCTCTTCGTACAGGGGCAGAGGCTTGATTATGGTTTGTTATTGATTGAGGGGCTTGTTATCTTTCACAGTGCCACTCATCGCTAGTAATACAGCTGCCGTCTTTATTTCTTGTCTCCCCACAGGAGGACATGGAGCAGATAGTAGCCTCACGGCCTGCACCTCAGGAAATGATTGCAGTGCGCTTGGCACAGGAGAAAGCACTGAAGCGGCAGCTGGAGGAGGAGCAGAAACTGAAACAGTCCCGGAAAACCACTGTCCCTCCTGCTCCTTCACTGGAGGAGATCATGGACTTCCGGGAGGAGGGGCCAGAGGTGGAGACCCCCACTATCTTTATTAGCATGGAAGAGGAGAGTGGCGTGGCAGAGCCTGACCAAGATGGAACCATCTCAGCAAAGGTATCTGTGCAGCCAGCATTGCCCACCATGCTCTTAGACAGCAAGAGCCCTGAGGCTGGGCAAGGTGACGCTCAGGAGGAGGCAAGCAGTGTCCCGGCTTCATCAGACAAGGTGATGAAAACCAAGCGTTTATAATGCTGTCTGCTGCTTCTTAACCAGCCTCCTGGTTCCTAAAGTGTTTGGATTGTGCTTTTTTAATGACGTGCGTCCTCTACTATTTGTTGTATTCTCCTGTTGTGCCTCTCTGTATTGTTGGCACATTCTTTGTTAGCAGCTGCTTTGACCTCTGCTGCTGTTGGAAGTCTACTGTTCTTTTCTGCTGCATGGCAATGGTGAAGATGGTTGCTGTTGACACCTCTTAGGCTGCAGCCACCCAGATTTTACTCTAGCAAATTTACATTTAAAGACACCCCCCTTCCACGTGCTTCGGTGCACTCATGCTGGAGGTGGCTCTTCCCCTTCAGTCTAACTAATTTGGGAAGAAGAAAATTTTACATTTAGGTTTCTCTGATCATAAGGAAAAATCAAATCATTTTGTTACAAATAATCCAGAAGCTGCTTCAGGACAGGATTGCAGGTACTTTGCCTACAGCAAGTCAAGATTTGCAGTCTGTTTTTTTTCACTCTCTTTAATACTATATGAATTAGACTTGATCTGTTTTGGATGAAACTATTACACCATGAAGGTTGGAACATGTACCTGACTTAACATCCTCTTCTTCCCCTTCTCTTTCATCCACACCTGATTCTCATGTGCAGATCAATTCCAAGTTTCCAATCTAGGATGCTTCCTAGCCTTTATTTCTGCTAAAACTATTGCAACTGTCACCTGATGTGTCAAGCTCCCGTAACAGCAATTGCAGTTCAGGGCTGTGGAGTCGGTACAAAAATCCTTCGACTCCGACTCTGACTCAGACTCCTCAGTTTATGGTACCTCCGACTCTGACTCCGACTCCTCAGTTTTTAATATTTTTTTTTTTTTTTTGCATGTTGACTGAAAGAGTGCAGCATGCAGAGCTGCATGTTAATGTTTGGGTTTAAATCTATGTCATTGTGACTTTTTATTTTATTTATTAAAGAAACTATAAATATTCATTAATCCTAAAGTTTAAACAAAAAAACACATATAAAAAAACAAGGTTATGTTTATTGTTTTTTTATCAAGTATAAAGTCATCATAGCATTAGCAAGTATAAAAATCTGGAATAACCACATCCTTTGGAAATTCTAGAACATCCTTTGGAAATTAGAACAAAATCAAAGTTAGCCTACATAAACCAAAAACATTTGGAAAACCTAAAACAACTTATATATTATTTAAACTTGGCAAATATAGCTGTAGAATAGCTGTTAAACATAATCCAAAATTAACTAATATATTGTTCTTAGAAACAGAATTGCTTCTGCCAGATCCTCCTTCATAGAAGCCCTTAAATCTGATTTGATTATTTTCAGTGCTGAAAACAGTCTTTCAACACTGACTTGGGTGGGTGGCATTGCTGTTACGGTTCTAGCTGCATCACTGACAATCTCTGGATAAACAATGATGGCTTCTTCTATAGTCAGTTTTGATGAGCGGTCAAACTTTTCCACTTCTTTTAATCCTTTAAAAAACGCTTACATGAATTTCTTTATATGGACATTTACAGGTTGCTTTTCCATGCTTAACCGACATCGCTTTGCTTTTGAAGCTTCCATTTTGTCCAAATAGGCTTGAAAATTCTCTTCTTCATTTGAAGAGGATGAACCTGAGTTACCATTACCACCAGTATTTATAGCTTTAGCTTCATCCAGTGGTTTATGAGTTTCAGGTAGCAACCCTTTCATGCGAACTGCTATGTCATAGAGTGCCTGTTTTCCTGTAGCAATTTGGTCACTGCTCAACAAAATTCGGCTCATTGGATCAACATAAATAGCAGATAAGAGAATTTGATTATCCAGCAAGAGCTCCTCTCTTTTCCTCATTGAAGATACAACGCCATCAGCAATTAACCCCCCATTTTTGTTAAGGTTATATATCAAGCCCTTCCATTCCAAGAAGAATTTACCTGGTGTTAAATCTTCATATTGCAGCTTCTTGGTAACAGCAAAAGGGTAAGAAAGTAGCCTTTCTAATTCTGTAACTTGAGCCCACTGGTTTTCTTTTAATGAAACATTTACATTGTCCAGTTCTTCAAGAAAGTCTTTTAGTTCAAGCAAACGCTTTATCATCAAGTAAGTGCTTCCTCAGCGTGTTGCTTGATCCAAAATGGCTCCTTTTCCAGCACGTCTCTTTAGGGATCCTGGTTGCAACAGCTACTTGCCTCAACTTGCTAATTAGTGTAGCCGCATGACGATCCTTCAATCCATCTCTTATTGCTAGTTGCAGAGTATGAACAGCACAACGCATATGTTGAATGGTAATAAGCTTAGATGCTTCTTCAGCAATATCATCCAAACTTTCACAGCTTTCTTGAATTGCAGAACTGTCATCTTCTGATATTTGTATGCTGCTTTCTTCATCAACTTCCTTCATTTTTTCAATTGTGCTTAACATATTTGAAGCATTATCAGTTACAATACATAGAATGTGTTCCTTTTTAATTTCAAAATCTTCTAAAACACCTTCCACTAACTTCTGCAGATACCCACTGGTATGATGTGCCTGAGTGTCCTTTACTCCTAATGTCCGGGTTATTGTTTTTTTTTGTTTTCATCAGCAAATCTAACATTAATTGCAAAATAATTGACTCTGTGACGTGTGCATGCATCCATTTTAATAAAGACAAAACGTCCCTTCAGACTTTTCTTAGTTCTTCCTTCTTACATTTGGCCTCTTCAAGTATAAGTTTCCTTATACTTTCTCGTTCCAGAGAAACTCCAAGCTTTTTAGCCATTTCTCCATTTAAGCCGAAAAAGGCTGGTTGTGAAAAAAAAAGATAGTGGTATACTATTCTTTACTGCCATTTCAATGATGTGGTTTTTGAATTTTTCTGGTGTCATTGTTATAGTAACTTTGTCAGCTGTAAAAAATCTTGATAGTTGTGTCTGGCCTCCAGTAGATTTCTGATCTTTTATTGACCCTGAAGTAGATGGAATGTTTTCATTGCTATCTTTCTCATTCACAGCTTCTAACACTTTAGGATGGAAATGCTGCAAGTGTCTTTTTAAATTTGATGCTCTTGTAAGTGCATTTTTTTCATAACCACTGAAACTGCTCATTTTTGCATCACATGCTTTTTCACCATCATCATCTTTTATAATACATAATGTTTCCCATCTGTTGATATTTTAAAGTGTTCATAAACAGCAGACTTTGTCATGTTTCCTGACATTCTTTTTGCCATTGTGAATGGTGTGCCACTTCCACTAAAATATAAAGCTCTTCTTGCAGAGAGAGAGGAAGTTGGGTGGAGTCTCTCTGCTACCTTATCTGTGTGTGCTGATAGATCTTCTCTTGGCGCTTAAGTTCACTGTGGGGTCAGAGAGGAGGTGCTCTACAGCAGGTCAGTAAATGCAAAGGGAGACTGAGCAGAGGGAAGCTCTCCAGCAAAATAGTTCAGCTGGACTTCACACTAGTGAAACAACTAGGTACTAAGCTTTATTCACAGCAGAGAAGTACTTTATTCAAATGTATGAGGAGTCGGAGTCGGTACAATTGTGCCGACTCCAACTCCGACTCAATGTACCCAAAATTGCTGCCGACTCCGACTCCACAGCCCTGTTGCAGTTACAAACTTAGTTTTATCTTCTCTTTTTTTTTTCCTTTTTTTTTAAATGAGTTTGTAGTTCCTTTCTGGCTTTATACTATTGGAATTTTATATTCTATTTGAATTTTATATTGTAAGCTGCTTTGATTTGAAATGCAGTATATCAAGCCACAATAAACCTAAACATAAACATTTACGGAGAAGGAAGTCTCTTCCTATGAGTGATTTCCTCTCCATCCTAAAATCCATAAATGTGCCTAAAGAGCAAATATCTCTGCCAATTCATCAAGTTTACCTGGATCTCCAAATGGACATATTGCAATATTCACTTTTCAATAATCCAATGTCCAAGTGACTAGATGCATCCTGACCCAGGCCATGAGTAGCCTTAGTTGCCTCTTCAGTCATTAGTAGCAGGGCATCACAGCGTGAAGTCTTATTAAATCAGAAATGATTTACCCACTAGGCTATGGTCCTAGAATATTGGATTCAGTAAGCAGGAAATTTTGCCAGGTTGCAATGCTTGGTTGTAGGGTAGTGACTCCAAATGATGTATCATATTTTGGGTCAAAAACCCAGGCCTATTTTTTGATTGCTTGCCCATGGAGGCACGGACAGTGCTTTACTTCTAAGATTCATGGCAAAACAAAATAGAGACAAATGGGAAGTGAGGATCATGAACCAGAGGTAGAGGATAAATTTAAAAGTTAACAACTACAAATCCACCAAAAATTACCTTGGTGCATCTTTGGAAATGCGCACTTGTTTTAGAGATGGAAACCTGGGCAGCAGTGACCATCAAACAGTTTGGTTTGATATGACAGCTGAAGTGGAGGGCGGCCACTCAAAACTCAAAGTCCTGGATTTCAAGCATGCTGACTTTAGTAAAATGGGGGAATACCTGAGGAAGGCGCTGATGGGCTGGGAGGACATACGAAAAGTGAAAGGACAGTGGTCCATGCTGAAAGAAGTTATAAATATGGCCACAAACCTTTATGTAAGGAGAGTAAATAAACGCAAGAGAAAAAGGAAACCGATATTGTTCTCCAAGCAAATGGCTGAGAAAATAAAGGCTAAAGAGTTGGCATTCCTAAAATACAGAAGAAATCAAGAAGAGGAACACGGAGAGGAATACCGGATGAAACTGAAAGAAGCCAAGAGAGAGATACGTCTGGCGAAAGTGCAAGCGGAAGAACAAATGGCTAGAAATGTAAGGAGGGGTGACAAAAATTTCTTGAGGTATATTAGTGACAGGAGGAAGACTAAAAAGGGAATTGTGAGACTGAAAGATGCTGCCCGCTATGTAGATAATGATGAAAAAGAAAATTTGCTAAATAGATACTTTTGTTCTGTTTTCACAGAAAAAAAATCCTGGAGAAGGACCACGATTGACTGGCAAAAGTACATATGAGAATGAAGTAGATATAGCACTGTTCATGGAAGAGAGTGTGTTTGAACAACTTGAAAACCTAAAGGTGGACAAAGCCATGGGACCGGACGGGATTCACCCCAGGATATTGAGGGAGCTCAGAGAGGTTCTGGTGGGTCCTCTTAAAGATTTGTTTAATAAATCCTTGGAGATGGGAGAGGTTCCGTGGCATTGGAGAACAGCGGATGTGGTCCCTCTTCACAAAAGTGGTGATAGGGAAGAAGCTGGAAACTACAGGCCGGTAAGCCTCACTTTGGTTATTGGAAAAGTAATGGAAGCGATGCTGAAGGAAAGGATAGTGAATTTCCTGGAAGCCAATAAGTTGCAAGATCCGAGACAACATGGTTTTACCAAAGGTAAATCGTGCCAAAGAATCTCATTGAATTCTTTGACTGGGCGACCAGAGAATTGAATCATGGACATGCTATAGACATAATCTACTTAGATTTCAGCAAAGCTTTTGATACGGTTCCCCACAGAAGGCTTTGAAATAAACTGGATGGGCTGAAGATAGGACCCGAAGTGGTGAACTGGGTTAGGAACTGGTTGACGGACAGATGCCAGAGGGTGGTGGTGAATGGAGTTCGCTCAGAGGAGGGAAAGGTGAGTAGTGGAGTGCCTCAAGGATCGGTGCTGGGATCGATTCTGTTCAATATATTTGTGAGTGACCTTTACAAAGGGTTAGAAGGTAAAGTTTGTCTATTTGCGGATGATACTAAGATCTGTAACAGAGTGGACACCCGGGAGGGAGTGGAAAACATGAAAAAGGATCTGCGGAAGCTAGAAGAATGGTCTAAGGTTTGGCAATTAAAATTCAATGCGAAGAAATGCAAAGTGATGCACTTAGGGAGTAGAAATCCACGGGAGACGTATGTGTTAGGCGGTGAGAGTCTGATAGGTACGGACGGGGAGAGGGATCTTGGGGTGATATTATCTGAGGATTTGAAGGCAACGAAACAGTGTGACAAGGCGGTGGCTGTATCTAGAAGGTTGTTGGGCTGTATAGAGAGAAGTGTGACCAGCAGAAGAAAGGGTTGATGCCCCTGTATAAGTCGTTGGTGAGGCCCCATCTGGAGTATTGTGTTCAGTTTTGGAGGCCGTATCTTGCGAAGGATGTAAAAAGAATCGAAGCGGTGCAAAGAAAAGCTACGAGAATGGTATGTGATTTGCTTAACAAGACGTATGAGGAGAGACTTGCTGACCTGAACATGTATACCCTGGAGGAAAGGAGAAACAGGGGTGATATGATACAGACGTTCAAATATTTGAAAGGTATTAATCCGCAAACGAACCTGTTCCATAGATGGGAAGGCGGTAGAACGAGAGGACATGAAATGAGGTTGAAGGGGGGCAGACTCAAGAAAAATGTCAGGAAGTATTTTTTCATGGAGAGAGTGGTGGATACTTGGAATGCTCTCCCGCGGGAGGTGGTGGAGATGAAAACGGTAACAGAATTCAAAAATGTGTGGGATAAACATAAAGGAATCCTGTTCAGAAAGAATGGATCCTCAGAAGCTTAGCGGAGATTGAGTGGCAGAGCCGGTGGTGTGGCTAGACGTTGGGAGGCGGGGCTAGTGCTGGGCAGACTTTTACGGTCTGTGCCCTGAAAATGGCAGATACAAATCAAGGTCAGGTATACACATAAAGTAGCACATATGAGTTTATCTTGTTGGGCAGACTGGATGGGACCGTACAAGTCTTTCTCTGCCGTCATCTACTATGTTCTTGCATCCATCGCAGGAAGATGGCCTTCTTAGCAAACATCCTTCCCTTCAGTCATCAAAATGATTGCTTAGTTTTCCTGGACTTAAGAGGATGTATATATCTACATTCTAATTTGTCGTCTTCATTGGAACTACCTGGGCTTCATTTTCCGAAAACATTACTAATATCAGGTATCATCTTTTCGCCTCGTCAACTTTGAGAGTGTTTACTAAATGCCTTGCCCACCTGAGGAGATGTGGTAACATCGGTTAGCATACCTGAGTTCAAAAAAAAGGTTTGGACAAGTTCCTGGAGGAAAAGTCTATAGTCTGTTGTTGAGATAGACATGGGGGAAGTCAGTGCTTGTCCACGGTTTGGTAGCATGGAATGTTGCTACTAATTGGGTTTCTGCCAGGTAATGTGACTTGGATTTGCTACTGTTGGAAGCAGGATACTAGGCTAGATGGACCATTGGTTTGACTCAGTATGGCTATTCTTGTGTTCTTACCCCTACCTCAATTAGAGCAGAGATGCAAGAAACAGTATAACTGACAAAAGATAATAATCATACTCAAAGAAATAGGTTCTCTGATAAACATTTTAAAAACTCAGTATTATGCTCACTCAGATTCTTGACCTTCATAGGGGCCTGTCTCAAAGCCTCTATGGGCAAAGCATTTATACCGCAAGAAAAATGTATGTCTATAATTGAAATGTGCAGGCAAATAAAAGGAACCAAAATTGTTACAGCACACAAGGTCTTTTGAGATATGGCAGCATCAAGTAATGATGTTCTCCAAGCAATGTTGCATATGAGGCCAATGGAAAAAGCATATTCAGCCTCTTTTTCAAAAAAAGAAAAGTATGTTCATCTATGCCCAATTGACCAATGTTCATTGTTTTGAGTGAGCCTGGGTACTAGGGATACCCCACATGTGAGAACAAGCAGCTAGACCCATTTTTGTTCTGTTCCAGGCTGCACTCCCAGGTAGTTGTTTATGGTTTCAGGTCAGTCTATGTTATGTCCTCGCCATAGGAGCCAACTTTTCAAAATTATTGGGGGTGCTAAGCCCAATGGAAATGACCCCTCCCTGGACACATACAAGGAATTTTCTCAATATTGGGGGTGCTAAAGCACCCACAGAGTCGGCTCCAATGGTTCTCGCCATTGCGAGGCCCAATTGACCAATGTTCATTGTTTTGAGTGAGCCTGGGTACTAGGGATACCCCACATGTGAGAACAAGCAGCTGCTTGTCCTCAGAGAAAGCGAAGATACATACCTATAGCAGGTCTTATCTGAGGACAGCAGGCTGATTGTTCTCACAAACCCACCCTCCTCCCCTTTGGAGTTATTGTTCTTTCTTTGTTTTATGCTTTTTGATTAAACTAAGGAACAACGCTTGCGCGATGGGTGTGAAATCCGTGCATGCGCGGTCCGCGATGCTCATGCGACGGATCTCTCTAGAAACTTTGTTTTATTTTGCTTGCAAAATCTTCCAATTCCTGGGCCGCTGCGGACGTCGGCCCACATGTGAGAACAATCAGCCTGCTGTCCTCAGTGAATACCTGCTACAGATATGTATCTTCACTTTGGGTTATTCTTACCAAAGTACATTTCTTTGCACGTGTCCACATGAAATTTCATGTGCGGTTTGGATCTATTGCACTTACCCAGTTCTGGTTTGAAGTCAACCTTAATTTGATCTAGTAGCCATAACAGCTTATAGATGGAAAATTTGTATCATGCCCCTCACCTTTTCTCCGTGATCTCCAGCAGCATTCTGTGCCAAAAGAATCTGTTCTATTTCCTGGAACTCTGTACTTCCTCCAGTCTCCAAGCTTTTGCCTGGTGTGTGTTGCTTCACTTGGTTCCTGTTCCCGTTCACTGTTCCTGAGTCCATTCTGTCCCTTGCCTTGCTTTGTTCCTACCTTACCTTGCCCTGTTCCCGTGTCCCTGTCTGTCTCTTCTTTGCCTTGCCTTGCCTTGTTCTTGTGTTCATACCTTGTCCATTCCTGTTCCTGCCTTGTTCCATTCCTGTTTCCTATCCTGTTACCCCTGTTCCAGGGTTTCTATCTCATGCAGCTCCCAAAGGTTCTTCTAAGAACCACCCTCTTCCTTGGTTCCTGTATGTCTGTCCAGCCTCCCTGTCTTGGTTCCTGTATTTATTTATTTTTATTTATTACATTTGTATCCCACATTATCCCACCTATTTGCAGGCTCAATGTGGCTTACAGAGACTAGCTATGGCATAGCCATTCCTGGTTAACAAATACAATTAGTGATGCAACAAGATAAAGGGTGAGAGAAAGTGTATGTCTGTCCAGCTTCCCTGTCTTGGTTCCTGTACTTCTGTCCAGCCTCCCTGTCATGGTTCCTGTAAGTCTGTCCAGCCTCCCTGTCTTGGTTCCTGTAAGTCTGTCCAACCTCCCTGCCTTGGTTCCTGTACATCTGTCCAGCCTCCCTGCCTTGGTTCCTGTACGTCTGTCCAGCCTCCCTGCCTTGGTTCCTGTACGTCTGTCCAGCCTCCCTGCCTTGGTTCCTATACAGTGGTGGAAATAAGTATTTGATCCCTTGCTGATTTTGTAAGTTTGCCCACTGACAAAGACATGAGCAGCCCATAATTGAAGGGTAGGTTATTGGTAACAGTGAGAGATAGCACATCACAAATTAAATCCGGAAAATCACATTGTGGAAAGTATATGAATTTATTTGCATTCTGCAGAGGGAAATAAGTATTTGATCCCCCACCAACCAGTAAGAGATCTGGCCCCTACAGACCAGGTAGATGCTCCAAATCAACTCGTTACCTGCATGACAGACAGCTGTCGGCAATGGTCACCTGTATGAAAGACACCTGTCCACAGACTCAGTGAATCAGTCAGACTCTAACCTCTACAAAATGGCCAAGAGCAAGGAGCTGTCTAAGGATGTCAGGGACAAGATCATACACCTGCACAAGGCTGGAATGGGCTACAAAACCATCAGTAAGACGCTGGGCGAGAAGGAGACAACTGTTGGTGCCATAGTAAGAAAATGGAAGAAGTACAAAATGACTGTCAATCGACAAAGATCTGGGGCTCCACGCAAAATCTCACCTCGTGGGGTATCCTTGATCATGAGGAAGGTTAGAAATCAGCCTACAACTACAAGGGGGGAACTTGTCAATGATCTCAAGGCAGCTGGGACCACTGTCACCACGAAAACCATTGGTAACACATTACGACATAACGGATTGCAATCCTGCAGTGCCCGCAAGGTCCCCCTGCTCCGGAAGGCACATGTGACGGCCCGTCTGAAGTTTGCCAGTGAACACCTGGATGATGCCGAGAGTGATTGGGAGAAGGTGCTGTGGTCAGATGAGACAAAAATTGAGCTCTTTGGCATGAACTCAACTCGCCGTGTTTGGAGGAAGAGAAATGCTGCCTATGACCCAAAGAACACCGTCCCCACTGTCAAGCATGGAGGTGGAAATGTTATGTTTTGGGGGTGTTTCTCTGCTAAGGGCACAGGACTACTTCACCGCATCAATGGGAGAATGGATGGGGCCATGTACCGTACAATTCTGAGTGACAACCTCCTTCCCTCCGCCAGGGCCTTAAAAATGGGTCGTGGCTGGGTCTTCCAGCACGACAATGACCCAAAACATACAGCCAAGGCAACAAAGGAGTGGCTCAGGAAGAAGCACATTAGGGTCATGGAGTGGCCTAGCCAGTCACCAGACCTTAATCCCATTGAAAACTTATGGAGGGAGCTGAAGCTGCGAGTTGCCAAGCGACAGCCCAGAACTCTTAATGATTTAGAGATGATCTGCAAAGAGGAGTGGACCAAAATTCCTCCTGACGTGTGCAAACCTCATCATCAACTACAGAAGACGTCTGACCGCTGTGCTTGCCAACAAGGGTTTTGCCACCAAGTATTAGGTCTTGTTTGCCAGAGGGATTAAATACTTATTTCCCTCTGCAGAATGCAAATAAATTCATATACTTTCCACAATGTGATTTTCCAGATTTAATTTGTGATGTGCTATCTCTCACTGTTACTAATAACCTACCCTTCAATTATGGGCTGCTCATGTCTTTGTCAGTGGGCAAACTTACAAAATCAGCAAGGGATCAAATACTTATTTCCACCACTGTACGTCTCTCCAGCCTCCCTGCCGTGGTTCCTGTACGTCCCTTTAGTCTGCCCTCGTTCCTGCTTCCTTGGATTGATTTCTCGGCTTTGACCTCGGCCTCTCTCATCTTCTCCTCTGATTGCCACTGGCCCCAACCTCCAGGATTGCTTGGACTTTCTCAACCTCTCCAAAACCATTGTTGGTATCTGAACCAGCTTGTCTTCTGAGGCCTCTGTTCCTGTATGCCCAACTCTTCTAGTGTACCTCTATACTTGGCCACCCTGGGCTTGACTCGCCTGCCGTCAGTTGGGGCCTACCTAGCCTCCAGGTTAGTTAGACAGTGTCAACTCAGCTGTGGCCCAAGGGTTCACCCTCCCTGGCTTGTGACAGATTGCAAAGGCCATGAGCTTGGGCAAGTCACCCGCATTGCAGCTTCTCCAGCAATTTACCCTGCAGCAACTTTCTGGTTCTGTTCAGGACCTGATCGCCTGCATGGACTACCTCCAGCTTCTTCAGAACCTCGCCAGGAGGTCAAGCAACAACAGACTCAGCTTCTACAGATTAAGGGGGTCTGTGCTCAAGGCAATGCAAACCCATCCCTTTTGGCCTTGAACCCATTTCCGAGACCCTCTTCAGCAGTCCCGTTTCCAGTGTCTCCTTGACTGTTGGCACCATCGCACTTTGATGGGAACCCCAAGGCGTGCTGAGGATTTATTAATCATTGCCTGATGAATTTTGAACTACAGCTCTCTAGCTTTCCATCTGATCGGGTCAAGATCATCTTCATTGTCTCTCTCCTTTCTGGGCATGCACTGGCTTGGACATCTCCCCTGTGGGAGCAGGACTTCCTCACATGTTTCTGGCAGGTATGTGACGAGCCAGGGCATTTTTTCCTGTATAGCTTCCGATTGCCTGCACTTACAACAGGGAACACTGACTGGGGGCCAATATGCCATTTGTTTCCGGTCCCTGGTTTCAGAATTGCAGTAGAATCAAGAAGCCTAAGTGGCGTCTTGTGGCAGGGCCTGGCAAAGCACATTAAGGATGCACGTGTGGAGCAGGTTTTCGCAACCAATTTGGATGACCTTGTCTCTCTATACATCAAAATCGATATTCATTTACAAGAGTGGGCTAAAGAACGTGGAGGCATTGTCTGCTGTATACATTTGATTGACACCCCAGCTTCAGAACGTCATAGAGCTACTGCCGCCAGTTCCTCCTGCCTCTCTGGGAGAGGAGGAGGTTCCCATGCAAATAGGACATTCTTGACTTTCGAAGGAGAAGAAATGATGTTGGGGAACGCAAGACCTATGTTTATACTGTGCTTTGTTTATGCTAATCAGTGTCCCTGGAAATCGGGAAAACTTTGAGGCCTAGAATTGATAGGGGAGGCTTCCATAGGTCTATTCCAAGTTGTTCCAACCTCCCTCATTACCCTACCAGCCAAAATCGTTGTCCATGCCCTTCTTGATTCCAGAGTTTCCAGGAACTTTGTGGACGAATATCTGATATGCCAATACAACATTCCTGTGAATTTCCTCAGAGACCCTCTTTGTATCTCTTCAATATACAGGGACCCACTGCTAGAGCATCTGTTGGCAGTTACTAGGTGGGCCCCCAGCATCAAGAAATGATAGAATTTTATGTACTCCTCAGATCTGTTAATGAGGTCATTTTGCGGTTTCCTTGGTTACAGAAGCATGAATCTTGCATTGACTGGTGCTTCGAAGATATTCTAGTCTGGGGTCTAACCTGTTCTCAGTTTCGACTAATCCTATCTGAGATTGATTCACCTCTATTTCTTGATCTGCCAGCTTCCCCAGCCTCCAACGCAGATGTTTCCGGCAAGAAGCAAGCTGTGGAACTACTGCCTTACCAGGAGTGTGAATGCTCTAGCGATCTCCAGCTGGGTAAGATACCACCATCCCCCAGGGCAAGGATTCCTCGCCTTCCATTTCCAAATTCCGATCTATCATGGACCCTGTATAGATTCTTGCTGTTTCCCACATCTCTGTACTTCTGTGGCAAATTATAGTCCCTAAGCAATCAAGGAAGAGGGTCTTGCACTGGGTACACAATTTCAAAACTACAGGGCGCCTGGGAAAAAAGAAGAGCCTTCTATTGGGGGTACACCAGTACTGGCAGCCCCAAATGTCTCATGGTATGCAAGCTATTCTAGACGCCAAAAGGATTAGGGGAAGACTAACTACACTATCTTTCTGCTTGGAAGGTCTTTGGCCCTGACGATATATAGGAATCTGCT
This sequence comes from Microcaecilia unicolor, assembly GCF_901765095.1. Lineage (NCBI taxonomy): Eukaryota > Metazoa > Chordata > Amphibia > Gymnophiona > Siphonopidae > Microcaecilia > Microcaecilia unicolor. The sequence continues at coordinate 147,523,157 of NC_044041.1, read as the reverse complement.
GTCAATGTTCTAAAGTCGTTTTCATTGCCTTTATGCCCTCAAACCTGAACCCATGGTTCCGGCGAGGGGGCACTGTCACGCCCCTCACCTGGTCTGTGGTCTCCAGCAGCATTCTGTGCCAGAAGAATGTACTTCCTGGAACTCTGCACTTCCTTTTATAGCCCTACAGGGGGCACTGGCTGATGAACATCACATTGTGTCTAGTGGGGTATAAGGAAGTTCCAGACTCTCAACCAATGCCTTTGCAACAGATCTCCTAGCTTTTGCCTGGTGTGTGTTGCCTCACATGGTTCCTGTTCGCTGTTCCTGAGTCCCTGTCTGTCTGTCTTCCTACCTTTCTTTGTTCCTGAGTCCCTGTCTTGCCCTGTTCCTGTGTCACTGACTGTCTGTTCCTGCCTTGCCTTGCTTTGTTCCTGTGTTCCTGCCTTGTCCAGTTCCTGTGTGCCTGCCTGTTACCTACTTAGCCCTGTTCCAGGGTTCCTGCCTCATGCAGCCCCCAAAGAACCACCTGCTGCCTTGTTTCCTGAAAGTTTCTCCAGTCTCCCTTCCTTGGCTCCTGTATGTCTCTGCCGTCTCCATTTCTGGGACTTCGGCTTTGACCTCAGCCTGTCTCCTCTTCTCCTCTGATTGCCACCTGCCCCGACCTCCAGGATTGCTTGGACTTTCTCGACCCTCTCCAATACCATTGTTGGTACCTGAACGAGCTTCCTTCTGAAGCCTATGTTACTGTATGGCCAACTCTCCTGATGTACCTCTATTCTTGGCTGCCCTGGTCCTAGCCTGGGCTTGACTCGCCTGCCACCAGTTGGGGCCTACCTAGCCTCCAGGCTAGTTAGGCAATGTCAACTCAGCTGCAGCCCAAGGGCTCACCCTCCCTAGCTCGTGACAACCTGTTTCCGTGGTTATCACGATTTTTGCAAGGCCTCATGAGTGAAAAAAACAACCAAATCAGATTCTATGAAAGGAGTGGCTTTTTAACCTTGTACTTGGTACGTTTTTAAGCTGTCCATTTGAACCACTAGCTCTTGCTACTATGCAATACCTAACCTAGAAAACAGTACATAAGTACATAAGTAATGCCACACTGGGAAAAGACCAAAGGTCCATCGAGCCCAGCATCCTGCCCACGACAGCAGCCAATCCAGGCCAAGGGCACCTGGCGAGCTTCCCAAACATACAAACATTCTATACAAGTTATTCCTGGAATTGTGGATTTTTCCCAAGTCCATTTAGTAGTGGTTTATGGACTTGCCCTTTAGGAAACCGTCTAACCCCTTTTTAAACTCTGCTAAGCTAACCACCTTCACCACGTTCTCTGGCAACGGATTCCAGAGTTTAATTACGCGTTAGGTGAAGAAAAAGTTTCTCCGATTTGTTTTATATTTACTACACTGTAGTTTCATCACATGCCCCCTAGTCCTAGTATTTTTGGAAAGCGTGAACAGACGCTTCACATCCACCTGTTCCACTCCACTCAATATTTTATATACCTCTATCATGTCTCCCCTCAGCCGTCTGTTCTCCAAGCTGAAAAGCCCTAGCCTCCTTAGTCTTTCTTCATAGGGAAGTCGTCCCATCCCCGCTATCATTTTAGTTGCCCTTCGCTGCAGCTATATTCCTGGCAGCTATAACTTTTGTGTGCAGAGTAATTGAGCTTCAGACTCTAGTACAGTATCCTCCATATACTCGGAACGTATTTACTGCCAAAGGTAGTATTTGAGTTTAATCTAAACCAGAATCTTGTACTTCAAGGTTTTTGTTTACACCCGAAACTGCACATCAACAAGGGTGAAGTCTTTGCACACCTTGGACTGCAAAAGAGCTTTGGTGTACTACCCTGTACTACCTTCAAGCAATATGTCACATAAGGAAATCTGTTATTCTTAAGAAAGTCTCAAAGTGGGACTCGAATGGTATAACTTTTTTTTCTCTTCTGCATCACCGCTTCATTCTCCTGATCATATCAGAACACATCAACTCAAAGGCTGCTACTGTTGCAAAATTATCTTTCTTTAATACAGAAGAAAGCAGATCAGAGGGAAACAGCAACACAAATAAGCATGGAGCAGTAGTATAGAGGTCCTTAGATGGAGCAACAAGGCGGAGCCAAAATTATAGAGGAAGCAATTTATTCACAAGCTCATTCAAAGACCTGACACAGCCTGCATCAGGGGTCAGAATGAAGGTAAAAACATGTCAAATCGTCTTATAGGAGTGTACAGTCACAAATAGCAGTGTGTCAACACTGTGCTATAGTCCCACAAGTTTCATGCTGCAGGCCTATGATGATGCCATGAACTTTGTTCCTGACCTTCCTGATTCATAAAATAAAGACCATCAGCAGCCAATATGCATATTCACAATAGGAGAGTAACCTTAAGCTCTTCAAAGGCATCTTTGAGGTCTCCAGCATCAAAATAGACAGAGCTTAATCTTTAAAAAATTTTTAAAACCAGTGTTAAAATTTTAAATTGCATCTTTGATTGGGAACCAATGAAAGGAAGCCAAAACAGGTGAAATATGGTCAAATCTAGTAATGTGAGAAATAAACTGCGCTTATGCAACTTGGAGGGCATAGGACGGAAGCCCAACCAACAAAGCATTGCCGTAATCAAAAGTAAGAAGAACGGTACTTTGTATCACAGACAAAAAATTTTGTACAAGTAATAAGTCTCTTAATCGTCAACATAAACATGTCTAAAGGCATGTTTCAAATGAATCTGTAATGTCAATGATGAATCAAGTATGACTCCCAAATAACGAATGATCGCAGAATCCACACTCATGCCTCCTCACACACCTGATCTCACATGGTGCATCCTTGGATGCACCATGCAAGGTCAGTCTGCCAAATAAAGTATGGCAGACTGACCTCACACAGTTCTTTGTGGGATGTACCATGTGGAGTTATGCACACCATTTTTCAAGATGCAACATTGCATAGATCCTGCCTCTCAATATTAAAAGTGCATGATCCCATAAGAGAAAAGATGTTAAGCTGCTTATCCCAGAAATAAGCAGTGGATTTTCCCAAGTCCATCTTAATAAATGTTTATGAACTTCTTCTCTTTTAGGAACCTATCCAAATCTTTTTTAAACTCTGCTAAGCTAACTGATTTTTTTTTTATTAGATTTTTCAAATATATATATACAAACATTACAAACTTGTACAGAGAATTGGTTAATTAAAGTCAAAATATAACTTCTCCAAGAATTATAATAATACATATTTCCTTTTCACAGTTTAACCACATTTAAGTCCACTAATTGGAGTTCAAAATCACACTTGTTGACTTGTTGAAGTCGTTAACTCGCGACAGGATTGTGAAAAATTACAGAAGGACCTTACGAGACTGGGAGACTGAGCGGCTAAATGGCAGATGACGTTTAATGTGAGCAAGTGCAAGATGATGCATGTGGGAAAAAAGAACCCGAATTATAGCTACGTCATGCAAGGTTCCACGTTAGGAGTTACAGACCAAGAAAGGGATCTGGGTGTCGTCGTTGATAATACACTGAAACCTTCTGCTCAGTGTGCTGCTGCAGCTAGGAAAGCAAATAGAATGTTGGGTATTATTAGGAAAGGTATGGAAAACAGGTGTGAGGATTAGAGAGTTGCACGGGGACAGAAATCTTACCCATCCCCGCCCGTCCCTGCTGGAATCTTACCCGTCCCCACCCATCCCCACTGGAATCTTACCCATCCCCACCCATCCCCGCAAAAATTTAAACCATCCCAACCCGTCCCCACCCGTCCCCGCAAGAATTTAACCCATCCCCACCCATCCCCGTAAGAATTTAACCCATCCCCACCCATCCCCGTAAGAATTTAATAGTACATAAAAGAAAGATCCAGTCAGCTCCCTCAGTCTCTTTCTGGATTTGAGCCACAGCACTGTAGGCAAGGAAGGAACGGAAGTTGGAACTTGGAACACTCTGGTGCGCACATGTAAGATTTGTCTCTGATTCACTGGCAGTGTGTGCTGAGAGGTCGCCACATGCACGTGCCAGTAGGTCAGGTGACATTTGATTCTCATGCCTGTGTCAGAGCTGAGGTCTGTGCACCAGCCTGGGAGCAAAGAGGACTAATAGTAACATAGTAAGTGACAGCAAATAGACCTGAACGGTCCATCCACTCTGCCCAATAGTCACACTCATGATCAATTCATCATTAAATCAACAAGTGTGATATTATATACTTGATTATGGTCTTTCTTTCATGTTTCTGGAACAAAGACCACAGAAGTCTATCTGGCCCCATCCTTATGTTCCAACTGCTGGAGTTGCCATCGAAGCCCACTCCAGCCTATTCATTTTCTCATTTGTGGGACACAGACCATAAAAGTCTGTCCAGCACTGTCCTCATGTTCCAGCCACTGAAGTTGCTGTCTAAGCCCTTTCCAGCCCATCCTACACCAGATTGCCATGTATGAGACACAGACCATACAAGTCTGCCAGGTATCAGCCCTAGTTCATCACAGCCAGAGTCACCATCTAAGCGTCACTTGACACATCCACACACATGCAGCCATTTAAGGTTAGGTTTTTTATAACTTCCATTTTCTAATTAGAGATCCTCTGTGTTCATCCCATGCCTTTTTGAATTCCGTCATCATTTATGACTCTACCACCTCCTTAATGGAAGACTTTCCACATTTATGCTGTTAAAGCAAGGCGGAAGAGGAGGAGAAGGAGGAGACAGCACTCAAAGAAATTGGTATTCGGTAGATGAGAGGCTGGTGCAGGTGGAGCTTACAATTCCACGGGAAGCCCACAGAACTGGTTCCATCCCCGCGGGAACCCCGCAGGAACTGACTCCGTCCCCGCGGGAACCCCGCAGGAACTGACTCCGTCCCCGCGGGAACCCCGCAGAACAGCTTCCATCCCCGCGGGAACCCCGCAGGAACTGCCTCCGTCCCTGCGGGAATCCCGCGGGTTCCGCGGGATTCCCACGGGGACGGAAGCCGTGCAGCTCTCTAGTGAGGATGTTATAATGCCGTTATATCGCTCCATGGTGCGACTGCACCTTGAGTATTGTGTTCAATTCTGGTCGCCGTATCTCAAGAAGGATATAGTAGAATTGGAAAAGGTGCAGCGAAGGGCTACTAAAATGATAGCGGGGATGGGACGACTTCCCTATGAAGAAAGACTAAGGAAGCTAGAGCTTTTCAGCTTGGAGAACAGACGGCTGAGGGGGAGACATGATAGAGGTATATAAAATATTGAGTGGAGTGGAACAGGTGGATGTGAAGCATCTGTTCACGCTTTCCAAAAATACTAGGACTAGGGGGCATGCGATGAAACTACAGTGTAGTAAATTTAAAACAAATCGGAGAAACTTTTTCTTCACCCAACACATAATTAAACTCTGGAATTCGTTGCCAGAGAACGTGGTGAAGGCGGTTAGCTTGGCAGAGTTTTAAAAGGGGTTAGACGGTTTCCTAAAGGACAAGTCCATAAACCACTACTAAATGGACTTGGGAAAAATCCACAATTCCAGGAATAACTTGTATAGAATGTTTGTATGTTTGGGAAGCTTGCCAGGTGCCCTTGGCCTGGATTGGCCGCTGTCGTGGACAGGATGCTGGGCTCGATGGACCCTTGGTCTTTTTCCAGTGTGGCATTACTTATGTACTTATAATAAAGACATATAAAATTAAAGAGAGTTAACGGAGGTATGCCTGATCTATATACAATATTTTATGAGCTACTTATTGTTGGAACTGCTACTCCAACTGCTATTCTAGCAGTGAGAAATGACTCGGCGTATCTGTGTCTCCCTCGAGACATCTGAATAAACACAAATCTTTAAACCTTAAATAGTTTTTTTCAATTTTTCTAAAACATCTTTAGTATCCATATTTTGTCCAGTGCTATAGCCACCGTCACTACCAAAGTAGCTGGAATTATTTGTTCAGTGTCAGAAGTATCTAATAAAGTTGTTACATCTAAGGGTTGATTATTCTGTATTAGTAAGTAAGTAAGCTTGAGCAAAGGGGGGGGGGGGATATTTTCCTCCCCTATCTGAATAACATCTTTAAAATAGGATTTTAACATCTCTCTTGAAGCAACTGAAAATAAGTAAGGAAAGTTTATGAAACGTAGGTTGTTGCTTCTAGAGTAATTCTCCAAAATGTCTGTCTTTCTTCTTAAATTTAAGTCTTTAAGCATAGTATTTTGCACATCTTGCACTTGTTGAATATCTTTCTCTTGCTTTTGGACTTGCAAATTCAGTGTATTAACTTTCTCCTCTAATTGTCCAAAGTTTTGTTTTATCTTCTGGATCTAGGGGACTAACGCCTTCCCTAAGTCAACAATCAATGACCAAAGATTATCTAGTGTTACCTCAGGAGGTTTAGTTGCCTGTAATATTGCAAATGAAGTAGTTTCTACCTCTGTCTGTTGTGCGGCAATACCTGCCAAGCTTGAGGCATTTTCCTCCGTCAAAGCTGTCTCAACCGCCGTGGTTTTCATAGCTTCCGCTTGATCTAATTTCGCCACTCGTCTTCCCACTCCTGTGACTACTTTGGAGCTCAGGTTCGGAGATGCCAACCTCGGAGAGCTAGTTCCACGTGGGAAAGGAGGAGGGGGAAGGTGCTCTTTCGTCCGGGCTCAACGAAACTTCCAGTCCTGGGCTTTCCTGTAGGCCTTCAACAACCCCGGAACTCCTCCGCGGACCGCCCGCCGACGCACTAGAATCTGGAGTTCTCTGCAAAAAGGTATCCATCAGGTCAGTGGGAGTTGGCGGGTTCAGCCGTTGGGAGGCTGAGGCAGCGGCTCTTCCCCTTCTCTTAGGCATATTTGAGATAAAGAAAAAATTTTTTGCGAGAGCTCAAATGTACATCCGATTCACTCGGCAGCCATTTTGAACTCTAGCTAACTGATTTTAACACATTCTTTGGCAACAAATTTCAGTGTTTACTCACTGAGTGAAGAAATATTTTCTCCAATATATTTTTAATTTACTACTTAGTACCTTTATTTTGTTCCCCCTACAACTTGTATTCCTGGAAAAAGTAAACAAGCATTCCACTCTAATTATTTTATAGACCATATCTCCCCTCAGCCATGTGTTCTTCAAGCTGAAGAGCTGTAGCATTTTTAGCTTTTTCTCATAGGTAAATCATCCCATCCCCTTTATTATTTCCGTCACAGTTCTCTGTACCTTTTCTAATTCCGTATATCTTTTTTGAAATGTGGTGACCGGAATTGCACACCATATTCAAGGTGCCATCACACCATGGAGCAATACAAAACTATTCTAATATTCTCAGTTTTGTTCTCCATTTCCTTACAACATTCTCTTTGCTTTCTTAGCCACTGCTGCACACTGAGAAGAGGGTTTTCCTGGGTGGTGACTCCTATTGTGGAACCTTGCATCAGGTAACTATAGTTTGGTTTCCTCTTTCCTACATGCAGCACTTTGTACTTGCTCACATTAAATATCGTCTGCCATTTAGATAGCCAGTCTTCCAGTCTCGTTAGGTCCTCTTGCAATTTTTCACAATTCTCTTGTGAGCTGAAAACTTTAAATAACTGTGCCATCAGCAAATTTAATCACCACACTCATTCCCATTTCTAGATCATTTATAAATGAGGGTTGTTTTATTTTTACTTCATTCCCAGCACAGACCACATGGAAACCCCACTGTTTACCCTTCTCCATTTAGAATATTGACCATTTAACCCTATTCTGTTTTCTATGTTTTAACCAGTGCTTAATCCACAATGGGACAGTGCCTCCTATCCCAGGATTTTCTAATTTCCTTAGGAGTCATTCATGAGGTACTTTGTCAAATGTCTTCTGAGTATCCAGATACACAGTATCAACCGTCTCACCTTTATCCACATGTTTGTTCACCCCGTCAAAGAAGTGTAGCAGATTTGTGAGGCAAGATTTCCCTTTGCTGAATCCATGTTGGCTTTGTCCCATTAATCCATGCCTATTTATATGCTCAGTAATTTTGTTCTTTATAATAGTCTTTACCATTTTGCCCAGTACCAATATCAGGTTACCTCTCAAACTCTTTTTAAAAATTGGTGTTAAATTGGCCACCCTCCAATCTTCTGGTATCACACTTGAGAGTAGCCTAATGAGCAGGACTGGAGGAGTAGCCTTAGTGCAGTGGCCTGAGAACCAGAGGAACTGGGTTTGCTTCACACTGCAGCTCCTTGACTCTGGGCAAGTCACTTAATCCTCCATTGCCCCTAGTACAAATTAGTACCTATATTTAACATGTAAACCGCTTTGATTGTAACCACAGAAAGGTGGTATATCAAATCCCACCCCCTTTCCCTTTGGTTTTAAAGATAAATTGCATATTACTAATAGCTCTCTGCAAGTTTATTTTTTTTAGTTTGATCAGTACTCTGGGATGTATACTATCCAGTCCAGGTGATTTGCTCCTCTTTATTTTGTCAGATTTTTCTATTACATCTTTCAGTTCTTCCAACTCATCACCATTAAATACCATTTCTGGCATGGATATATCCCACACATCTTCAGTGAAGACCGAAGCAAAGATTTTTTTTAGTCTCTCCACTATGGTCTCGTCTTCCCTGAGTTGCACATATTGCCCCTCGATCATCTAGCAGTCCAACTGATTCTTTTACCGGCACCATTGCCTCTTGCACCCAATCATGCAGTCCACTACAGACTAGATCTAGAATTGCTCCCATAACATAAGAATAGCCATACTGGGTCAGACCAATGATCCATTTAGCCAAGTATCCTGCTTCCACCAGTAGCCAATCCAAGTCACAAGTACTTGACAGAAACCCAATTAGTAGCAACATTCCATGCTACCAATCCCAGGGTAAGCAGTGGCTTCTTCTATGTCCATCTCAGTAACAGATATGGACTTTTACTCCAGGAATTTGTCCAAACCTTTTTTTAAACCTAGATACGCTAACTGCTGTTACCACATCCTCCGGCAACGAGTTCCAGAGCTTAACTATTCTTTGAGTGAAAAAATATTTCCTCATATTTGTTTTAAAAGTATTTCCATGTAATTTAATTGGATGTCCCCTAGTCTTTGTACTTTTTGAAAGAGTGAAAAATCAATTAACTTCTACCCATTCTACACCGCTCAGGATTTTGTAGAACTCAATCATATCTCCCCTCGGCCATCTCTTTTCCAAGCTGAGGAGCCTTAACCTCTTTAGCCTTTCCTTATATGAGAGTAGGAGTTCCATCCCCTTTATCATTTTGGTTGCTCTTTGAACCTTTTCTAATTCTGCTGTATCTTTTTTGAGATACAGTGACTAGAATTGAACTCAGAACTCAAGGTGAGGTCGCACCATTGAGGTCGCACCATGAAAGAATACAGAGTCGTTATGATATTATTGGTCTTATTTTACATCCCTTTCCTAATAATTCCTAGCATCCTGTTTGCTTTTTTGGCTGCCACCGTAGACTGGGCAGTAGCACAGGTCCTAGTACAGATCCCTGCGGTACTCCGCTATTCATCCTCCTCCATTAAAAAAAATAGCCATTTAGCCCTACCCTTTGTTTTCCAATAACCAATTCTTAATCCACAGAAAGACATTGCCTCTTATCCCATGACTTTTTAATTTTCTCAAGAGCCTTTTTTTTTTTTTTAATTTTTAGAAGTCTTTATTGTACTTATTCAGATACATAACAGAATAGTTACAGCTAATAAACATTACAAAATTATAGCGGTAGTAGGAATACAAAGATAAACTATGATCTGAATTTGTGTCGAAACAAACTGAAATCTGTAAGCAACTTCAACTTTTTCATTTTTGTACAAAGAAAACTCTCCCCCCCGTCCAAACCAACCCCTCCCTCCCACCCCCCCCTTCTCCCACTCCCCGTGTCCAACTATGAAGCCCTGTGTTTAGAGACGTTCCGGTGGCACTACCCCTACTCAGCGTTCAAGAAAGGCCCCCATATTCTCTCCCACTTAGGCAGGACCTGGGCTTTAACTGCAATCAATCTCTCCATCTCGCACACATATCGTAACTTGGTAAGCCAGCGTGTTAATGGTGGTACCAATGGCGACTTCCAACTCTGAGCCAGATTCGCTCTGGCTGTCTGCAAGGCTCCCCTTGTCAGAAGCCATTCATGTTCTTTGAGACCTGCTGGTCGCTGGCTCAAGAGCCTTTTTTAAAGAACTTTGTCAAAAGCTTCCTGAAAATCTAGATATACAACATCAACAGCTCACCTTTATCTACATGTTCATAATCCTTCAAAGAAATGGCAAATTGGTGAGGTAAGAATTCCCTTGGCTAAACCCATGCTGACTCTGTCCCATTAAATCATGTTTGTCTATCAGGCTCATTTTCAAAAGAGATGGACGTCCATCTTTCAGCATAAATCGGAACATGGACGTCCATCTCCCAGGGACGTCCAAATCGGTATAATCGAAACCCGATTTTGGACTCTCCAACTGCAGTCCATCAGAAGGACATCCAAATCTCAAGGGGGCGTGCCAGGGGCGTGTTCAAGGTGGGACTTGGGCATTCCTAAGACACGGACGTCTTTCAGCGATAATGGAACAAAACAAAGATGTCCAAGACTAAAACTCAGACGTTTTGAGCTAAACTTGTTTTTATAACAAATAGCTACAGTGGGAATTGAACCCACTTCTCCAGGATAAAAGTCTGCTGCACTAACCACTAGGCTACTCCTCTACTTCACACAAGAGGTGCCCCAGATGACCACTGGAGGGACTTGGGGATCACCTCCCCTTACCTCCCCCAAATCACAAAACATTTTTCCAAACAGCACTTTCAAAAGGAAAAGCTAGACTTTTTTTTGTAGAAAATGGCCTTTCCTGTTCTGATTTTGGACATTTTACAAAAAACATCCAAATTCAGACTTAGATGGCATACCCAAAAATGCCCTTTCTGTATTTGACTTGCCCAAAGTCTCAAGGAGCAGCAGTGGGAATTGAACCCATGTTGCCAGGATCAAAGCCTGCTGCACTAACCATTAAGCCACTCATCTGTTTTGGACATCTTGCATTTGGACGTTTTTTGTTCGAAAATGAACCAAAAACAAGGGCATCCAAATCACAAGACGTCCTTGGTATTTTCGAAACGAAAGATGGACATCCATCTTTTTTTGAAAATGATCTTCTCTCCGCCTCCGAATTTGGACGTCTTTGTAAAACGTCCAAATTCTGATTTAGACGTTTCTTTTGAAAATGCCCCTCTATGTGTTTCATAATTTTATTCTTTTTTTAATAGTTTCCACTGTTTTGCCCCCCACTGAGGTTAGGCTTATAGGTCTATAATTTCCCGTATCACCCCTGAAACCCTTTTTAAACATTGGCATTACATTGGTCACCCTCCAATCTTCAGGTACTACAGTCAATTTTAATGACTGATCACTGATAGCAAATCATCAGTTTCATCTTTGAGTTATTTCAGTACCCTGCAGTGTATACTATCTGGTTCAGGTGATTTATCACTCTTTAACTTGTCAGTTTTGGCTCATTGTGTCTTCCACGTTCACGGAGATTTCTTTCAGTTCCTACACATCGTCATCCTTGAAAAACATTTCTGGTACAGGTAGATCTCTCCATCTTGTTGGTTCCTTAACCATCTATTCCGTAAGAGAGTCCTTGATTTCATCTAGGAACTTCTCTAACATGCTCCGGTGTTGCATTTATCCAGTCAGTATTGGAGTAATTTAAATTACCCATTATTATTGTGTTACCCACTTTGTTAGCTTCCCCAATTTCTACTAACCTTTCTCTACCTGTTCATTTTGACCAGGTGGAAGGTGGTATACTCCTTTCACTGTCCTCTTCCCCTTTAAACATTGGAATTTTTCTCCATGAGCATTCCAAGTTGTATTTTGTGACCCGCAGAGCTTTTAATCTGCTTGATTCAAGGCCCTCTGTAACATATGATTCTACTCCTCCACTAATATGATCCACCCTATCACTGCGTTATAACTTGTATATGACAATGTCCCATTGGTTGTCTTTCTTCCATCATGTCTCAGTGATACCTATTACCTATCTTTTCATTTAGTGCAATATATTCTAACTCTCCTATCTTATATTTAGGCTTCTAGCATTTGCACACAGACATGTCAAATAGCGTTTTTTTTTGTTTTGTTTTTTTTTTTAATTTCTCGTACCAAGTTGCTCAGCAGTGATAATTTGCAATCTTTCAGCTCAGTCTGTTGTTTATTTACAGGACTACTATGGCCTTCTTTGCAACCTATCAGGATGCCCTCTCTTCCCTGTTTTGGTGATATCCTTCAAAGATACCTTGTTGTGGACCATGTGCTTTTGAGCGACTGTTGGCCTTTCCCCCAGTTTATAGGTTAAAAGCTGTTCTATCTCATTTTTAAATGTTGATGCCAGCAGTCTGGTTCCACCCCAGCACTTTTTAAAATCTTATCTAGCTGATGTAAGGTCTGCCACCTTCACACAAGGCAGGCAAGTGTCCAAGGCAGTGGCGTAGCCAGAAGTCAATTTTTGGGTGGGCCAACAGGTTGGATGGGTGGGCACTAGACAGTGGTGTGCTGGTAGATGTTTAACAACAGGCTCTCTCCCCAGTCCACCTCTGCACCCCCCCCCCCCCCCCCCCCCCCCCCGTCCACCTGTGCACCTCCCCTCAAAATTGCAGAGCTGGCTATAGCTTGGGAGAGAGCCTGGGGGGGGGCAATGCATTACTCTCTCCAGGAAAAAAAAAATTAAATGATCCCAGGTTCCAATCTAATTCATGTTTATTGTGGGATAAAATGCCATAAATAAGTAAATAAATATAAACTTTTAATGTTGAGCACCTGATTCTCAAAGTGGACATATTCCAAACACTAAAATGAAAATAAAGTGATTTTTTTCTACCTTTGTTGTCTGGTGACTGTTTTTCTGATCATGCTGGCTCAGTATCCGATTCTGCTGCTATCTGTCCTCTTAACTCCGTTTCCAGGGCTTCCTTTCCATTTATTTCTTTACTTTCCGCCTTTCTTCTTCATTTCTTGCCCTACATCCGTAAGTAAAAGCTGGGTCCTCTGCAGACGACTGTCCAGTGGATCCAGCTTCTGCCTATTTTCTTCATCTATGTGCAGTTTTTCTCCTCTCTTCCTTTTCCCTCATCTCATCTATTCGCCTTCCTCACTCTTCCATCCCCTCCATCCATGTCCAGCAACCCTCCTCTCCCCTGCCCTTCCCTCCATCCATCCATGCCAGCAACCCTCCTCTCCCCTGCCCTTCCGTCCATCCATCCATCCATGTCCAGCAACCCTCCTCTCCCCTGCCCTCCATCCACCCATGTCCAGCAACTCTCCTCTCCCCTCCATCCATCCCCAACAATTCTCATCTCTGCCCTGCCCCTATCCATTCATACCCAGCATTTCTGTTCTTGCCCCTGCCCCCTTCTATCCATCCATATCCAGCAATTCTGTTCTTGCCCCTGCCCCCCTCTATCCATCCATACCCAGCAATTCTATTTTCTCCCCTGTCCCCTCCCTCCAGCCATCAGCGATTCTCCTCTCTCCCCTGCAATTCCCTCCAGGCTCCATCTTTCCCTCCCATTCAATTTCACCTGCCCGCCCTCTTCTCCCCCAAAAAATTTACAGTAGGAGCAGGCTGAGCTTCTGCATCTGCCTCCCTCTCCCAGACGCTGCCTACTGCCGCCACGATCGCAGGTCTACCTCCCTCCGTCTCAGCGCTCATCAGCAGCAGCGCTGGTAGCGAATCATACATGCTGCCTTCTTCTAACCCGGAAGCGTCTTCTCTGCCGCGTTCCGCCCCCATTATCAGAACTTCCTGTTTCTGCTGGGGCTGGACGCAGCTGAGAAGACGCTTCCGGGTTAGAAGAAGGCAGTGTGTATGATTCGCTACCGGCGCTGCTGCTGATGAGTGCTAAGACGGAGGGAGGTAGATCCTGCGATCATGGCGGCGGTAGGCAGCGTCTGGGAGAGAGAGGCAGATGCAGGAACGGAGCTCAGCCTGCTCCCTCCGCTCCGCTGCCTCCACTGCTGGGTGGGCCTGAACCCAAACTGGGTGGGCCTAGGCCCACCCAGGCCCACCCGTGGCTACGCCCCTGGTCCAAGGAATCCTCATGTCCACTAGCTACCCTGCTATCTACATGACTAATGATTGATTCTCCAACTAAAACAGCTGCCCTAATTATTCCCTCCTAGCAGTGGCGTAGCCAAACAGCCAATTTTGGGTGAGCTTGAACCCAAATTGGAAGGGCACAACATTTTCTCTACTGCCCTACCCTACCCTCACTCTTCCCCCCGCCCCTCCTCCTCCCCCACCCCACAACTCAAAGTATAAATACTATAGCTAATGAGGATCCCCAAGCTCTGTCAGCTGAAGACTTAAACTGAAGGTGGCCAGAACTCCCTTTTACCAAGTTTGGCAGGCAGCAATGTCCCTGAGCCACTGATGCATCCCACGTATTTGTAGTTGTTGTTGACTCAAGGTTGGTGCTGCACTTGTAGAACTTGGCAGAAGGGATGTCTGGCCACTTTTGGAGGAGGTCCTCAGCTGGCAATGCTTGGAAATCCCCACCAGCTACAGCAAGGGTCAGGGGTGGTGTTAAACATGCTGGGGTCTCCTGATCCCTTCTCTTCCCTGACTCCTCTACAATTTTTCAGCTGCCATTACTATAATACCGACAGACCCTCACCAAATACAGAACAAGGGATCACAATGGAAAGACATTTGCTATGTACATTTCCCAAAGCTATCATATTCCATTTAATACATTTCAAAATAAACATGCTTTTTTTTCTACCTTTGTTGTCTGGACATTTTATTTTTCTATTATGTTGTTTCCAGTTTCTCTTTTCTGCTGTCCTGTCTTGTCTTCTGCTAATTCTCCTTCAAGCGGCTGCTGTCCATGTGTCTTTTCTCCTCTATCCTGTCTTGTTCAGTTCCCTCACTACGCCTATCTTTGACATATTGATCTTTCCTTTTTTAGATTTTTCCTCTTTTTCTTTACTGCCTCTCTTATTTCCTCAAATTTCACCCTCTTTCTCATCCTTCTCCCTTTTACTTCCCTTTCATCTTTAATCAACTCCCCATGCTATATTTCAACCCCTATAATCACTATACCCCTCTCATTAATTTCTTTGATACCCCCTTGTTTGTCTGTCCCATATAGTTTCACCATTTCCAGCATGTTCCTCCTTCCACCCTTCCAACTCAGCACCTGCTCCCTCTTTCTCCCCTCCCCACCCTTGCAGCCTGACATCTCCCTATCCTTTCTTTTCCCCCAGCAGTGTTCTGTCCCTTCTCTCTTCTGTCCTGCCCCCCCCCCCCCCATGATCCAGCCTTTCTGTCTCCGGTTGTCCAGTTTTCCCTCACGCTTTTCTGTCCCAATATTCTAACATCTCTTCCCCATCCTGTTCATACCTCTCCCTTCCTCTCCTACACCTCCTCCCTTTCTCCCACAGTCCACATCTCTCCCTCTCCCTTGTGCCCTGGGTCCAACATCTCTTTCTTCCTCCCCCTATCCATGCAGCATCTTTCCCTCCCATCTGTCCCTGGATCCAACATCTTCCTCTTTCTCCCTTCCCCGTCCTGTGCATATCTCTTCCTTCCTGTCCTCCACCCCCATGTCCAACCGCTTTTCCCTTTCTCCCACTGTGCACATTTCTCTCTCTTCCTTGTACCCTGAGTCCAACATCTTTCTTCCTCCATGCAGCATCTCTCCCTCCCACCCCATGCCCAACACTTCTCCCTCTTTCTCCCCATTTATCTCTCCACCCCAATGTCCAACATGACTCCCTCTCTCGCCCTTCTCCCCCGTACAGCCTCTCCCTCTCACCATATTCCACTTCACCTCAACCCACCTCCAACAATCCTCCTTCCCCACACCCCGTACAGCATCTATCCCTCCCTCCATATCCATCAATTAATCCTCTCTCTTCTCTCCCCCATGTGCAGCACCTCTTTCCTTCCCTCCTCTCCACCCCCATGCATTTCTCTGCCAGCATGAATCTCTCCCCTGCCCCCATCTACCTCACACAAGTTTGTGTTTAAGGGTTTCCAACAGTGGTAGCGATTCCCACATGCTGCCCGTGGCTAACCTGGAAGCCACTCCTCTGCCATGTTACACTCAGGGTAAACAAAAAACAGGAAGTTGTGTCCTATGATGGCAGTACACAGCAGAGTGGAGACTTCTGGGTTAGCCGTGGACAGAGTGTGGGAATCACTGCCACTACCTGCGATAATGCTTTGACAGAAATATTTGTGAAGGAAGGGATGAAGATAGGGAGATGCAGGACCACATAACCTTAGGAACCTCCAGAGCCCACCCTGCTCCCCCTATGCCTGTGCTTGCAAGAGTGCAGAGCCATTGGGTAGGCATGAGCACAAATTGGGTGGGCCCAGGCCCACCCGTGGCTACGCCCCTGCCTCCTGGGCAGAAGTCCCTGTAGAGACATCCTCAGTTGTCCATGCATTCCTTTGTAAGACATTATCAGTTAGACATTCAAACTCTTGAAGACAGTACCTTTGGCAGGGCAGTGCTGAGGGAGGCATTGACTTCACACCTGAGACATTGAAGCTTTGGTACGTCCTGTTGGTTGGGACTGGTCTAACAGGAGGATAAGGGAGGTGAAATTTGGTCTTATGTGCTATTTCCTTTCCTTGATTCCTGCTAGACTAGTCCTTTTGCCTACCTAGTTTGGGACACTCGAGTGTACAAGGTTCAGCATGGTCCAGGATGCGGGTCCTTCACTCCTGAGTGATTTGTCACTGGTCCTGGGCCAATTGTTGTTTATTTTGTTGGTTATATGTTGTATGGTTCTGCTGTTCTGTTATAATATATTGTTTTGGGAAGGGGGGACTTTATTCACTGCTTTGGATCTTTCAGGTCTGCACTAATCCTTATAGTGCAACCTTGATGTCCCTAAGAGTCAATATTCTCCACATCCATCTACTGGTTGGACAGCACAACCCACTGAGAAAGGAAATTAGCAGATAAGACCAGATTTCACCATACATAAGGTCTTTCAAATTCTTTTTCCCTGTGTTCACTTTACATGTTATCAGCCACACCTTTACATGGGGTTCATTGTCCTGGTTTATCCTGTATTCATTATGGAGCTCTATATGGAGAGAGGCAGATCACTTTACAATTTAAAAATGATTGTTTCATTTTGTATGCTGAGCAAACATGAGCTGGGACTACCATAAATGTCATTTGCCTGAAAGGACCATGATTATAATGTGATTTGTACTAGAAGGACATTTTGATACTCACAGGATGCATTCTAAGCTACCGCCTCCATTTCCACTCTACAGTAACAATGTGAAAAAAGTGACATGTCAGCTGAGATGATGAGTTAAAAGTCCTACAGCAGATGCACACACAGGGTTCATTCTTATACTAGAGCAAGGCATTCTGGTAGTTTACCTGTGTTCTAGAGATTGCACTGTGAAAACCAATTGCAGGCATTACTCATGCTTACTGTCAAACTGAACTGTCGTGATGGGTGTGTATGTTATCTTTCCTACTTTTTCATAGCTGTCTTATTTTTCTTTCTCTGGAACTAACAGGAGTCAAAAACCACCAAGGAAGCAGTCGGTGATGCTACTACCACAGCAAATGACACTGTGAATGAGGCAGAAGGCAAAAGCCCTGAAACTACTGCAGGAGGCACACTCCCAGATGACGAATCAGAAGAACCAGTGGAGCAGGGCACAGCAGAAAAGCAAGAGAGCTGAGAGCACATGATGTACCGATATGATGTGAGAAGGAGGAATATCCCTAGGTTCAGAGGAATTCACCCCAATATTCTGTTGTTTATCACAAGAAAAGATGTATTATCACTTTCCAGTTCTATACTCTTTAATAGAATGATCTGTATGTGAACAAGTTCTAATTAGAAGTACAGAATGAGGAGAGGACTGTTAAGCAGAAAGAAATGTTTGATTGATTGATTTGACTTTCCATTTTGTTCCCTTTTGTGTGTAATGTTAAACATTGCTAAGAGTTGGAGCTACTTGTCTCTTCATATCTATGCATTCAGCTGATTCTGATAATAAAAAAATTCTTTCCGCTCCAGCATTTTTTCCCAGCCCAAGTTCCTGCTGCAGTTTGAGAGAGGGAAGAGGCAAGCAGTGATTTTTTTTTTTTTTTTTTAATCTGCAGTCCTGTTTCCCATTGGTAATAAACTGACTGATTTGAGATGGCATGAGACCAGATGATTCTATGATACAAGGAACAAGCTGAACCAGAGCTGACTTGCCTCCAGTGCATTTATGGATTTCTGTATTCTGTGTCCTTCCTGCCGTTGGCCACCATAGAGCACCTGGCAATTGGCTAAAAACTCAGAATCCAATATTCCAATTCTGCAAGTCTTTTTACATTTCACTTATGTAATTTCAAGATTGAGGGGGAAAAAGACTTCAGAAGCTCAGCCGACCACCTTATATTTAAGGCTATCTTATATTGAAAGCAAATTCCCAGCTGAGCATGCTTCTTCTTAAGTCTTTTAAAAAAAACTTTAATTTCAAAACGTTGCCAAATTTTCATTTTCTTAAACTTTTTTTATGTATATTTATTTCCCATTACCACTTCACACCCATTGTTGCAGTTTCTAGTATTAAAACAACAGGGGGGTCACGTGATGGCTGCAACCTGATCGGACGCCGGGTGGCTGATCTGTCCTTTAGCATGGAAAACCAGCTTTCATACCTGCTTTTCTCCCCCTATCCTAGACCCCAGTGAGTGTAAACTGTGCAGCTAGAGGCGGCATGGCTGTTGAGGGGTTTGAGGTGGTCTGGTAGATAATTAAATTGGTTATGCCCGCCAAGACTCCGAGACCTGCTAGAGAGCGCGGGAGCAATCACGCGGCTAAGATGGTGTCTGACCAGAGCTCTTTGGGATCCCAAGATCTGCCCATGGTCGCACTGCAGGAGGCAGCAATTAAGGAGATAACGAGAAATTTAGCAAACATTTGTCCCGGGACCTCTCTTCCTGCCAATTCGTCCTTGATCCGCTCTTGCAGGCCTTCCATAAATATGGCCACCAGGGACTCCTGATTCCAGCGCAGTTCCCGTTCCGTAGTTTAAATCTCCCGCCAGTCCATCCCCTCCCTGGAAGAGGAGCCAATCCCCCCGGCCCTGGCAGGCAAGGAGCGCCTGGATTGGCCAGACTGCCTTGCAGGCGGAGTCTCCACTTCAATGCGCCAATCCGGCGCGAGTAGGCGGAGCTTGCTCACTGGTCCGCTCCGGGCCAGGGAGACGCCGGCGCCACCATCTTGGCCGGCGTGTTCCCCTCCTCGAGGCCAGCGTTCGTTCCAGCGGGTCGCCGGCCTCGGGCCGACCCGCGGCAGCACCGGCCCCGTCGGCGGCGCGTCTCCGCCACCCTGGACCCCACGAGCCCTGCCGACCATCGCTCCCCCCCCCCGCGGGAGCACAGGTAAGGGCCCGGGACGGGACAGTAAGCCTCTTACCAGGATTTGAGAAGGAAATCCAGGACTTCCTGACTGGGGATGCAGCAGGACAGATATCAGTGTCCTGGTTTCATAAAGCACTGGAGGGGAAACAACCCAAAAGAGATGTTAAACTGGTTGCTGAAAGATGAAGTCAGGAGGTGGGAAGCCGAATAGCAGAAGGGAAGATTTTAGCAGCGCTTCAGGGAGGTATGAGGGTGGTGCACAGTGCCGAATTACAGGAATGTCACTTCCGCAGTGTCCACAGGGCATATTTCTCAGTGAAGCAGGCCTGGTACGCAGGTGTGGTGGAAACAAGTGAGTGCCCTAAATGTGCAGAAGTGGGTGCCTCCTTTTACCATGATATGTGGCAATGAAGAGAGATACAAGGGTTCTGGTCAGCCCTCTCCCGATTTACAAGCTGGGTTCTAGGACGTCAAGTGGTCCTGTCCTTTGAGGGGATGATACTGAGTGCTATAATGGCATGGAATAAGGGAACGCTCGAAGAAAAGATATTTCTTAGCAAGCTTTGTATTCTGGGGAAAAAATGCATTCTTAATTGTTGGACTGTAGATAAGGGACCTTCGTTTTGGTATTGGAGAAATAAGTTACACGAGCTCATGTTATGGGAAATGCAAGATCCCTGCAACTCGCCAAAGAGGCGGCTGCGATTTATAAAAATCTGGAAGGCATATATAAACAAAATATCCCCACGAGCACGGAGTCAAGTCCTGAATACTTTAGGTTAGCTGGAGTGCTTGGAACGAGTGTGGAAAGACGCATGAAGTTAAATCGTTAAGTAAGACATCACTGCTCAGTGGTAGAGTGCATGAGGAGGGGGGAGGGGGAAGGACAATAAAATGTTTTGGAGATTTCTACTGCTATGGATACGTTAATGAAGGTCTTAACATTAGACGAAGTGTGATAGGAATGTTATAGATACATAATACCTGGGACCTTCAATAATCGTACTGGGATGGGGAAGAGGGGGGGATTCTAAGGGAGGGGGGTAGAAGGATTGGGAACTGTTATAGTGGGTAAAGAACAGTTATAGCACTTTTATTTTTACTGCCTTGGACAAGGTCTTTTTGCAGCTGCCCGCCACACAAAACAAGCTATCCTTATGGTATAAGCTGGGGAAAGAGTATGGGCCTTCTCCTTTTTTCATAATGCTAGCAGCAGAATGGAGTACACGTTTGGGAACAGAGGTCTCTACATGAGAGCTATCTAGATGCTTTAGTTTAGCTGTGTGGGTGACCCCTAATGTAGGCTTGCAGGAAATCCAGTACATGATCTTACATAATGCATATATCACTAGAAGCAAGGGGAAAGTCATGGGCCTCTGGGAATCTGATGATTGTGTCAAATGTGGACAGAGCAGGGGCTCCCTGGTACACTGTTTCTTGGAGTGCAGGCTACTTCAGACGTTTTGGCCAGGGGTTATTGTGCTGCTGGAGACTGTGTTAGACGATACACTTGAGTGGACATATGGAGTTCTACTTATGGGCTCAGACGCAGATCTCTTGCGACAAGGTCTCACCAACCACCAGTACAGGTTTGTTTTGTTGAGATTAATCTTAGCTAAGAAAGTAATTCTCCTGCACTTGGTCACAACATACCTATACTCACACATAGTGGAGTTTTTTGACCAATATGAAAGTCCAATGATAAGAACGGAGTCACAGAAATGCGGGCATTGAGTGCATTTTTTTGTTCTGCTGCCACGCGGTGACTACTGAGGTCTTTTTCTCCACTTTTAAGGTGATTAATAGCAAGCCTTTGAAGTGTCAAGTTGCGTGTCAAGATGGCCGACGGACAAGAGCCCAAGTGAGGAGCTCCCGAGCTGAAAGGGCTCCAGGACGGGTCTAGCCTCCTGTGCCGTAGCTCGAAGAGAAACATTTGGGTGACAGACGGCAGGGGTGAACAAAGGAGGCCGTGGCCGCATTTGAAGGCTTCGGGCGGCCATCCCAGCGGGCACACAGACATGACCGCGTCGATCGCGCGGCCAACGGTGAGCATAGCCTGCGACTCGCGACCACGAGGCGGGCAGGGCGAGGCCCACTCGCACAGCTGCGGAACCGGCTGAGATTGTCGCGGGCAGATGCCCACGACCGTGGCCAGGTAACCCGACTGCCTAGATACCACTCAGTGCCGGCATCGCTTCCTGCACCAGCAAGCGTTGGTGTGGCCGACTACCACCCATCCACTTGACCCACTGAGGCCTACCTTGTGGTAGGCTTCCGCCGCCAAGCGCTGCTGCTCCAAGCTGCCGCCCTCCCACCGGAGCCCACCTGTGGTCGACAGTTTGCCTGCCCAGACTTCCTCCGACGCCGAGAGCGGCGGGATAGCAGAGGGTGAACGGAGAGGCCGGCTCGTACCACTGGAGGAGCGGAGACGCGTGCCGACTTGAGCGAAGGAAGTAGCGGCGCAGAGATCGGGAGACGCCTCTGCTGGATGCTGACCACCCCGCTGGGGCGACTGTTTCTGCCTCATCGGGAGCTATGACCTGATCCCCCCGGTGCCCCGGATGACACTGGATGAGGGGAGGTGCGGGGCGGCTGTGACGGAGTTGAGCGGATGAGCGAGACAAGCTTTGGAGGTACGGAGGTCGGGAGACACCTTCGCTGAAAGCTGACCATCCGACAGAGGACGCGACTACCGCAGGATTGGCGGCTACAGGCCTAGCTTCCAACACATACTGAAGAGAAGACCGACCAATTGAGCAACGGAGAGCTGCAGAGCGGAGACAGTCTTTGAGTTACTTCCTTTAAATGCTCCCTTTAAATGTTGTAAATGCTTTAGTTGTTCAGCAACGCTGTAGCATGCTGAAAATCTTCCTTTAAGTGCTTCCTTAAATGATTTCAATGTTTCACTTGTCTAGTAACGCTGTAAATGCTTTACTTGTTCAGCAACGCTGTAGCATGCTGAAAATCTTCCTTTAAATGCTTCCTTAAATTATTTAAATGCTTCACTTGTCTAGTAACGCTGTAGTATGCCGAAAGTCTTCCTATAAATGCTTTAAATGCTCCCTTCATATGCTGTAAATGCTCCCTTTAAATGCTTTACTCGCTTAGCAACATTGTAATATGATGAAAGACTTCCTTTAAAAGCGATAAATGATCTACCTGCTCAGAAACATTGTAGCATGCTGAAAGACTTCCTTAAATGCTTTAACTGCTTTATTCGGTTAGCAACGTTGTAACAAAATGAAAGACTTCCTTTAAGAGCGATAAATGATCTAACTACTCAGCAACGTTGTAGCATGCTGAAAGACTTCCTTAAATGCTTCCTTTAAATTCTCTAAAATAATGCATTAAACACTATCTACATAATTAACAAATATACTACTTTAGAGCAATAGCACTACTGACTGCTAACCGAATCCTCTAACGCTTTAAACACACATATTAACACGCAAACTAACACTGACATGAGCTCCAGCAAATTATTCTTAATTACCTACTGTCTCTCCCTAACCTATCACGCACTCACAACCCCTAACATAGACAACACTACTACCACAATTCACAAACCACCCACACAACCTATACACAACATGCCTATCCAAAAAATTAAACAATGGCACGAAAAACCTACTAGCCACGGTCACCATCAACAGAAAGGAAAGAAGTACACAACAAACTTACATACCAAGAAGACAGACAGCTGATAAAAATGATCACTAACTCAAACTCAACTGATCACCACAAACAAATACAAATAGGATACATCAATGCCAGATTGGCAGTTAATAAAACCATGATACTAACTGACTGGATTACAGCTGACCATCTCGACTTCCTACTTATTAGCGAAACTTGGATCCATGACTCCAAATATCCAATAATTTTAGAGCTCTGTCCTCCAGGATACAAAATTACCCACTGGACAAGAGAAGGAAAAAGAGGAGGAGGCATAGCGATCATTTATAAATCTCAATTCACAGTCACAACAACAGCAGAATCTATTCTTCCCCAACTCGAAATAGCCTCAGTCAGAATCAACCACTCCAATCTACATGATCACCTAAACCTAATCTTATTCTATAGACCCCTGGGCAACTGGCAAGATTCACAAGCACACTTTCTGGACTTTATATCGAATACTTGTGTCTCCACCCAGAACCTTCTCATAGCAGGAGACATCAATCTTCACCTTGAAGATACTAACTCAAGCAATGTACGCGAATGCAAGGACTTCCTCCAATTATGGGAACTCCACTGGCCGAACATACAACCCACCCATAACAAAAGACATACACTAGACATCATTAATCACAAATTCTCATCAGAACCATATCTCACACTAATAGACATAAAATGGACAACCACGCCATGGTCCGATCACTACAGTGCAAACCTTTCCCTCCAATGGAGAACAAAAAAGACACAACAAAAACAAGAACAACAAACCTACACTACGAGAGGCAAAATAGACCCACTAATATTCTGGCAACAATTCTGCACTGACGAATGGACAACACCTACAGACTCATCCCAATTTCTCCAAGGATGGGACAACAGATGCAGAACAATACTAGACAACAAAGCACCACTTCAAACCAGAACCTCACACAGAAAAAACTCAATACCATGATTTAACAAAGAACTGAAAGAACTAAAAACACAGGTCAGAAGATTAGAAAGAGCATGGAGCAAGAAAAAAGACAAACACACACTCAAAGACTGGAAACAATTACAAAGAAAATACAAATACACTATCAGACAAACTAAAAGGACGTATTATAAAACCAAAATAGGACCAAACTACAAGGATACACACAAACTCTTCTCACTCGTAAACAATGTCCTAAATACTACAACGGTTAATTCCAACAACACGGACAACCCATCAGCAACCAATCTTGCGAACTACTTCAAGGAAAAAATAATAAAGCTCCAACTCATGATACCCACCAATATAATGGACTACACAAACATCCTTGAATATCTAGACCCAAAACCCGGGGAATGCCCAGCAAATTGTACAGTTGAAGTCTGGCAATCTATCTCTCAGGAAGGTGAGCTTAAATGGCATTGCTGTACTCTAATTGTGGTAAAACAACAACTTACATTAAAAATCATAGGTCAAATACTGGAAAATATAATTGTATCTGTCTTTCTATCCAAATAACTGTCGGCGTCAATTCCGTATGGAATTCTCTTCCTTCTTCTGTCTACTCTCTGTTTCATTTGTGGTCCTTCCGTAAACAGCTGAAGATGGTTTTATTTTTAAAATACTTTAAATGATTATATTTGAGTTATTGATTCTAGGTTTTGTAAATTCACAGAGCTTGTTCTGGTTTTCTTTTTGTTATCCGCATGGAACTGATCAGGTTATTGTGGAATAGAGTTCTTGATGTAATGTATATAAAAATAGTTCTTGGCTATTAAAACCAGTTTGTCATTCAATGTAAGAGTCAATAAAGAGTATAAGGCTAAGAGTTTTTATTAAGTTTGGTAAGCCATGTGTAGGAATCGCAGTAATCTATCCATAATAATTCATTTTTTTCAGGGTTATCTAATGAACAATCTACTGATGCCCAAATATGGACAGACACCTGGATATTACTAGCATTTCTCTCAATAGTTGAAGAAAGGCATTAAAAATGATCAGAAATAAAGGAGATCCTTTGGGACACCACAAACTAATTGTTGGGATTAAAATGTCTGGATATCCTGTCTCACCCTTTGATGGTTCCTAAGAAAAGAAACAAACCCTTGCAATATCACTTTTATAATCCTAAAAGACTGTAGTCTATTCAAAATAATATGTGGATTATTTTGAATAGACCAGGGGCAAGAAGTATGGTATTGGTACTAAAACCATCTCTGAAACCAAACTGCCAAGCATCCAGCAATTTATAGGGGGTCTTTTACTAAAGATTGGCTTGAGTTATCCGGAACATCCGCTCTCAAGACAAATCCCTCCTTTCAGTACCCTTCTCCACCACCGCCAACTCCAGGCTCTGCCCTTTCTGTATCGCCTCACCCCATGCTTGTAATAAACTCCCGGAACCAATTCGCCAGGCCCCCTCCCTGCCCATTTTCAAATCCTTGCTCAAAGCCCACCTCTTCAATGTTGCCTTCGGCACCTAACCACTTTACCTCTATTCACGAAATCTAGACTGCCCCAACTTGACATTTCGTCCTTTAGATTGTAAGCTCCTTTGAGCAGGGACTGACCTTCTTTGTTAAACTGTACAGCGCTGCGTAACCCTAGTAGCGCTCTAGAAATGTTAAGTAGTAGTAGTAGTAGTAAATCGATCATGGATCAACTTTGACACGCTCTCATCAGATGAAATCTTACATTGGCTCGGAAAATACGCCAAATCACAATGCAAATTAGACATTTGCCCTACTAGTCTAATAAGATCTGCATCCAAACAATTCAAAACAGACCTCACGAACCACATAAACCACAGGCTTCAAAACGGGCTCTTTCCCACGGATAGAGGAAACATCCTACTTACACCGCTGCCAAAAGATGCCAAGAAAAGCACAATGGACCTAACCAATTATCGCCCAGTAGCATCCATTCCGCTCATAACCAAACTCATGGAGGGCGTAGTGACGAAACAACTCACTGAATATCTAAATAAACACTCAATTCTGCATGAGTCTCAATCAGGGTTCTGGTCAAATCACTGTATTGAAACTGTTCTAGTGTCCGCAATGAACTCATTCAAACAAGCAATTGCAACAGGTAACAACATACTACAATTCGACATGTCCAGTGCCTTTGACATGGTTAATCATGGAATACTATTACATATACTAGAATACTTCGGAGTAGGAGGCACAGTTCTGAAATTGCTCAAAGGATTCCTGACCACAAGATCATACCAAGTAACAACATACGCAGACAGATCAACGTACGCAGGAGTCCCCCAAGGATCCCCCCTCTCACCAACCTTATTTAACCTAATGATGATACCTTTAGCCAAACTTCTAGCCAGTCAAAACCTCAACCCCTTCATATACGCAGACGATGTCACAATTTACATCCCGTTCAAACATGATCTAAATGAAATCACCAGTGAGATCAACCAAAGCCTCCAAATCATGCACACCTGGGCGGATGCATTCCAACTAAAACTTAACACAGAAAAAAACACAATGTCTTGTACTCACCTCTCAACACAACACAAAAAACTTCTCCACCATAATCACACCATACTGTTCTCTTCCTGTCTCACAAAACTTGAAAATTCTTGGAGTTACTATTGATCGAAACCTCACTCTCAATACCCACGTGAAGAACACAACGAAAAAGATGTTCTGCTCCATGTGGAAACTCAAAAGAGTAAAACCTTTCTTCCCGAGATACATCTTCCGTACCCTGGTACAATCAATGGTAATAAGCCATCTGGACTACTGCAACGCACTGTATGCTGGCTGCAAAGAACAGACTATCAAAAAACTCCAAACAGCCCAGAATACAGCTGCCAGACTCATATTTGGAAAGACTAAATATGAAAGTGCAAAACCCCTAAGAGAGAAACTTCTCTGGCTGCCACTTAAGGAACGCACTGCGTTCAAGATCTGCACAATTGTACACAAAGTCATTCACGCAGACGCCCCAATCTACATGCTAAACCTCGTGGACCTACCTCTCAGAAACGCCACAAGAACATCCTGCAAATTTCTCAATCTGCACTTCCCCAGCTGTAAAGAACTAAAATACAAGCTGATGCATGCCACCACCTTCTTTTACATGAGCACGCAGACCTACAGACCTGAAATCAATCGACGAAATAACTAACTTTCGCAAATCTCTGAAGACATATTTCTTCAACAAGGCCTACAAAGAGAACCCATAGCTTCACTAATCCACTTCACCAACCCACCCAGCTATGAACCTTCTATACTTACCCGCCTAATCACGTCCTTCTTTCTTCCTTTACGCAATCTCTGCACACTACTAATTGTATCTGATGTCCTGTAATGATAATGTCATAACAAAACTATATAAGCCACATTGAGCCTGCAAATAGGTGGGAAAATGTGGGATACAAATGCAATAAATAAAATTAAGTTAGTTGAGTTTATTTCAGCTTATCAGTAGTATTCTTGAAAAGAAAACATTTTTTTGTTAAAGCCAGTTCTGCCAAATATATCCAAAATTGTGTGGGTACCTAGTATGGTCTTAGTCTATCATTTGAGACAGTGACCAAATGAATATGGATTTAACATGCATCAAAAATATGAAGCACCGGTAGTTGCTCATTGTATGAAGAAAACTCATATATTTGAAGATCTTAAATGTTGCATAATAGATCAGGTCAAGGATTCTATAAGAGGTGGGGATAGGGGTCAAAAGCTTTAAGTCCAAAACATTTAAACACACAAATTGGTCAACACAGACAGAATACTTTTAGAACAACACTTTCCAGTCAAATCTATCCTACATTTTTATTGGTCATTAAGGTTGGAATTTGTTTTAAAAGTCAGGCACCATCTTGAATTGATAGTGACTAAGGGAAAAAGATAAGTGGCAAAAAGAAGGGTGTTCCCTGTGCAGCAATTTTAACTTGTGGGACTGTGTTGAACCACTGTAGCGTAATAGATCAGATCAAGGATTCTATAAGAGGTGGGGATAGGGGTCGAAAACTTTTACAACTAGGACAAAAATGGATAAACACACATATTGTATTTTAGAACAACATTTTCCAATCAAATCTATCCTACATTTTTATTTGTCATTAAAGTTGGAGTTTATTTTAAAAGTCAGGTGCCATCTTGAATTGATACTAAGAGAAAAAGATAAGCTGCAAAAAGAAGGTATGCCCTATGCAGCAATTTTAACTTGTGGAACCGTGTAATAAAATGCTGTGTTGAACCAACAGTAGAATTGATACTATGTCTTACTTTTTATAGGACACGCTTTTGATACCAGCTAAGGTTACACTCCGGAGGAAGCTTTAGGTGAAACAGTGGTGCTCTGTTGAGCAAACCAGCAAGAGTTTTCAGGAAAGTGTTCTTGCAGGTTGTTTTAATGGGCGTGAAACAGTAATTTGGAATAAATATATATAAAATTGTTTCTCCGAGGACAAGCAGGCTGCTTGTTCTCACTGATGGGTGACGTCCATCGGCAGCCCAGGACCGGAAAATCTTCCCTAGCAACAAAAGTTTGCTAGCCTCGCGCTCCAGTGCGCACCGCGCATGCACGGCTGTCTTCCCGCCTGAACGCGAGCGTGTTAGTCAGTCTTCTTTTTTCCGAGGTTCAGGAACGCTGCTTTTCTCTGCCCAGGATTCCTCTTGCGCTAATTTGTTTGTTTCTTTGCCCGTTTTCGTTGATTTTCTTTTTTGAGTCTCTGACTCTTCTTTCTTTTGTTTAATAAAAAACAAAAACAAGAAAAACCTTTAGTTTTCTTAGTTTTTCCCCTTAAGTTTACTTTCTTTTTTGTTTCGCAGCCATTTTGGGCCGCCCGTGCGGGTCTTTCTCTTTTTTTGTGTCTTTTTGTCAGGCACCATCGCGTTTGACCTCGCCGGCGCGATTTTTCCGCCCATGTCATCGAAGCCTACCAGCGGCTTCAAAAGGTGCATGCGGTGCAGCCGGACCATCTCCCTTACTGACAGGCACGCTTCGTGTCTTCGGTGCCTAGGTGAGAGTCATCGACCTGACGCCTGTCTTCAGTTGAAGAAGCGGACTCAGGTGGTGCATTTGGCTCAGTGGAACGTCTTGTTTGGAGCCCGGTCCGGTCCTTCGGCGTCGACGGAGCCAGCAGTACCGAGGTCATCGCAGGTATCGATGTCGACATCGGAGAGTGCATCGTTCTCCGGAGCACAGGTAATGGCTGTCCAGAGAGCCATCAAGTGGGTCTCCACCTGCCTCGAGGACTCCTGCTGCACTGGCCCACCGGGACCGACCTTCTTCGGACCCAGCCCCGAGGAGCCGTTTGGATTCAACGTCCTCTTCGGCACCGGGAGGTACCGAGCAAGCTAAGGCCAAGAAACATCAGCTTCGGTCACCGTCCCAACACGGTACCGAGAGCTCCGGGGCGCCGAAAGAGTCAGCACCCGAAGCGCCGATGCTGGAGGGACCGCTCGCCCTCTATTCAGGAGGTGTCGGTGCGCTCATCTCCGGACAGCCCGGTACCGCCTCCGCGCTCCAGACAGGTTCTTACATCTTCACCTGTACCGGCGCCTTTGCCTTTTTCAACAGCCACTCTCAACGAGAGCCTCCGAGCCATTCTCCCAGAGATTCTGGGGGAGCTGTTGCGCCCATCTTCGGTACCTTCGGTGCTTGTGCCACCGGTACCGTCTTTTTCGATGCCGTCTGTGCATGCGGTGCCGGTGCCATCGAGGGAGGCGGCAGCTGGCTCATCGCCCGTGGTGCGGTCTCCGACTTCAGTACCGCTTGCGGTGCCATGGACGAGTGCCACCCAGGCTGATTCCCCGCTGTCGTCGATGGAGCTTCATAGCCTCCGGCGCGGGAGTCTTCCTCTCGACGACACCACAATGGGCATCGGTCCTCGGAGTCGAGACGGGCTCAGCTTCGGACTGAAGTTCATGAACTCATGTCCAACTCCGCAGAGGAGGGCTTGTGGGAAGCAGAGGCGGATACCAGGTACTTCTCGGACAGGGAGTCCTGTGGTCTGCCCTCTGACCCTACTCCCTCGCCCCAGAGGAAGCTTTCTCCCCCGGAGAGCCTTTCCTTTTCATCTTTTGTCCGGGAAATGTCTACAGCCATTCCCTTCCCGGTGGAGACTGTGGATGAGCCCAGGGCTGAGATGTTCAAGGTCCAGGACTATCCATCCCCTCCTAAGGAGTCGTCCACTGTTCCTCTGCATAATGTCCTGAAGCAGACATTGTTGACGAACTGGACGCATCCATTAACTAATCCCCACATTCCCAAGAAGATTGAGTCCCAGTACCGAATCCACGGGGATCCGGAGTTGATGAAGACTCAGTTGCCTCATGACTCTGGAGTTGTGGATTTGGCCCTTAAGGCCAAGAGTTCTAGGGATTACGCCTCGGCGCCTCCTGGGCGTGAATCTAGAACTATGGATTCTTTTGGGATTCATTCTGCAATGCTCGTGTCCAAGATTCAGTCTTACCAGCTCTACACGAGCATTCACTTGCGGAATAATGTGAGGCAGTTGGCGGGTTTGGTTGATCAGCTCCCGCAGGAGCAGGCCAAGCCATTTCAGGAGGTGGTCAGGCAGCTGAAGGCGTGTCGTAAATTCCTGTCCAGGGGTGCTTACGATACTTTTGATGTTGCATCCAGGGTATAGTAATGCGCAGACTCTCGTGGCTGCGTGCCACTGACCTAGACGGTAGAGTCCAAAAGCGTGTTACGGATGCTCCTTGCCGGGGGGATAATATTTTTGGTGAGAAAGTCGAACGGGTGGTAGATCAGCTCCACCAGCGGGATACTGCATACGACAAGCTCTCCCACCGGGCGCCTTCAGCATCTACCTCTACAGGTAGAGGTTTTTTCGGGGGTAGGAGGACTGCTTCCTATGCTTATAAGGGGCGCAGGTACAATCCACCTTTGTGGCAGCCTGCTCAGGCTAAGCCGCAGCGCACTCATTCACGTCAACAGCGTGCGCTTCAGGCCCCTGCGGTCCCCAGCAAAAGCACGGGACGGACTTTTGACTGGCTCCAGCAGAGCATAGCCGAGATAAAGTGTCTGTGCCGGACGATCTGCCGGTCGGAGGGAGGTTAAAGTTTTTTCACCAAAGGTGGCCTCTTGTAACCTCTGATCGGTGGGTTCTTCAAATAGTCCGGCTGGGATACTCCCTCAATTTGATATCAAAAACTCCAAATTGTCCACCAGGAGCTCAATCTTTCAGCTTCCAGCACAAGCAGGTACTTGCAGAGGAACTCTCCGCCCTTCTCAGTGCCAATGCGGTCGAGCCCGTGCCACCGGGTCAAGAAGGGCTGGGATTCTAGTCCAGGTACTTCCTTGTGGAAAAGAAAACAGGGGGGATGCGTCCCATCCTGGACCTAAGGGCCCTGAACAAATATCTGGTCCGAGAAAAGTTCAGGATGCTTTCCATGGGCACCCTACTCCCCATGATTCAGGAAAACGATTGGCTATGCTCTCTGGACTTAAAGGACGCCTACACTCACATACCGATATTGCCAGCTCACAGGCAGTATCTGCGATTCCGTCTGGGAACACGGCATTTTCAGTATTGTGTGCTACCCTTTGGTCTCGCCTTTGCGCCCAGAGTGTTCACGAAATGCCTGGCTGTAGTAGCGGCGTCTCTTCACAGACTGGAAGTGCATGTGTTCCCTTATCTCGACAATTGGCTGGTGAAGAACACCTCAGAGGCAGGAGCTCTACAGTCAATGCAGATGACTATTCAACTCCTGGAACTGCTTGGGTTTGTGATAAATTATCCAAAGTCCCACCATCTTCCAGTTCAACGACTAGAATTCATAGGAGCTCTGCTAGAATCCCAGATGGCTCGTGCCTACCTTCCCGAGCCGAGGGCCAACAATCTTCTGGCTCTTGTCTCTTGGGTACGGGCATCTCAGCAGATCACAGCTCGGCAGATGTTGCGATTGCTCGGCCACATGACCTCCACAGTTCATGTGACTCCCATGGCCCGTCTTCACATGAGATCAGCTCAATGGACCCTAGCTTCCCAGTGGTTTCAGGCCATGGGGGATCTAGAGGATGTCATCCTACTGTCCACAAAATTTCTGAAATCCCTGCATTGGTGGACAATTTGATCCAATTTGACCCTGGGACGTCCCTTCCAAATTCCTCAGCCACAAAAAGTGCTGACAACGGATGCGTCTCTCCTGCGTTGGGGAGCTCATGTCAATGGGCTTCACACCCAAGGGAGTTGGTCCCTCCAGGAAACCTGTTTTCAGATCAATCTCCTGGAGTTACGAGCGGTCTGGAATGCTCTAAAGGCTTTCAAGAATCGGTTGTGCAATCAAATTATTCAAATTCAGACAGACAATCAGGTTGCCATGTATTATATCAACAAGCAGGGGGGCACCGGTTCTCGCCCCCTGGGCTCGCCGGAACGGCATGTTTCTTCAAGCCATGGCAGGCATAAACAACAGTCTGGTCGACAGGTTGAGCAGGATCATGCAACCTCACGAGTGGTCTCTCAACTCAAGAGTAGTATGCAAGATCTTTCAAGCGTGGGGCACCCCCTTGATAGATCTTTTCGCCACTTTTCGCCTTTGGTGGGGAAGACTTTGCTGAAACTCAAGCAAGACCACGGAACCATGATTCTGATTGCTGCTTTCAGGCCCCGTCAGATCTGGTTCCCTCTTCTCGAGTTGTCCTCTGTGGCTTTGGGCTCGCCGTCACAGCATGCTTCTCCAAGCCACGTATCTGGCAGGCGTAAACAACAGTCTGGCCGACAGGTTGAGCAGGATAATGCAACCTCACGAATGGTCCCTCAACATGGGTGTTCTACGCAAGATCTTCCGAGAGTGGGGCACCCCCTTGGTGGATCTTTTTGCCACTCAGATTAATCACAAGGTCCCTCAATTCTGTTCCAGACTTCAGGCCAACAACAGACTAGCGTCGGATGCCTTTCTCCTTCATTGGGGGACGGGCCTTCTGTATGCGTATCCTCCCATACCTCTGGTGGGGAAGACTTTGTTGAAACTCAACAAAGACCGCGGAGCCATGATTCTGAATGCTCCCTTCTGGCCGCGTCAGATTTGGTTCCCTCTTCTTCTGGAGTTGTCCTCCAAAGAACTGTGGAGATTGGAGTATTTTCCAACCCTCATCACTCAGAGCGAGGGGGCGCTTCTGCATCCCAACCTCCAGTCCCTGGCCCTCACGGCTTGGATGTTGAGAGCGTAGACTTTGCCTCCTTGGGTCTCTCGGAGGGTATCTCCCGAGTCTTTCTTGCTTCCAGGAAAGATTCCACTAAAAAGAGTTACTTCTTTCTATGGAGGAGGTTTACCGTCTGGTGTGACAGCAAGGCCCTAGATCCTCGCTCTTGTCCTACACAGACCCTGCTCGAATACCTTCTACACTTATCCGAGTCTGGTCTTAAGACCAACTCCGTAAGGGTTCATCTTAGTGCTTTCAGTGCTTATCATTACCGTGTAGAGGGTAAGCCGATTTCGGTACAGCCTTTAGTTGTTCGCTTTATGAGAGGTTTGCT
Source organism: Microcaecilia unicolor (assembly GCF_901765095.1). Taxonomy (NCBI): domain Eukaryota; kingdom Metazoa; phylum Chordata; class Amphibia; order Gymnophiona; family Siphonopidae; genus Microcaecilia; species Microcaecilia unicolor. Next base: position 147,489,678 of record NC_044041.1, on the reverse strand, counting down.
TTTGTCAAAGCCCCATATCAAACCTCCTACTGTGTCATGGGATCTCAACGTCATTCTCACCCAGCTGATGAAACCTCCTTTCGAGCCTCTGCATTCCTGCCATCTGAAGTACTTGACCTGGAAGGTCCTTTTCTTGGTGGCAGTTACTTCAGCTCGCAGAGTCAGTGAGCTTCAAGCCTTAGTGGCTCATGCTCCTTATACCAAATTTCATCATAACAGAGTAGTCCTTCGCACTCACCCAAAGTTCTTGCCAAAGGTGGTGTCGGAGTTCCATCTGAACCAGTTAATTGTCTTGCCAACATTCTTTCCCCGTCCTCATACCCGCCCTGCTGAGCGTCAACTGCACACATGGGACTGCAAAAGAGCTTTGGCCTTCTATCTGGAGCGGATGAACCCCCACAGACAGTCCACCCAATTATTTGTTTCTTTTGATCCCAACAAGAGGGGTGTGGCTGTAGGGAAACGCACCATATCTAATTGGCTAGCAGATTGCATTTCCTTCACTTACGCCCAGGCTGGGCTGACTCTTGAGGGTCATGGCTCAGCTCATAATGTTAGAGCCATGGCTGCGTCAGTGGCCCACTTGAAGTCAGCCACAATTGAAGAGATTTGCAAGGCTGCGACGTGGTCATCATTCCACACATTCACATCTCATTACTGCCTTCAGCAGGATACCCGACGCGACAATCGGTTTGGGCAGTCGGTGTTACAGAACCTGTTTGGAGTTTAGAATCCAACTCCTCCCCCCTAGGCCCATTTTTATTCTGTTCCAGGCTGCACTCTCTGTTAGTTGTTAACATGTTAGGTCAATCTCAGTTATGTCCTCGCCGTTGCGAGGCCCAATTGACCATGTTTATTGTTTTGAGTGAGCCTGGGGGCTAGGGATACCCCATCAGTGAGAACAAGCAGCCTGCTTGTCCTCGGAGAAAGCAAAAGCTACATACCTGTGAGGGTATTCTCCGAGGACAGCAGGCTGATTGTTCTCACAATCCCGCCCACCTCCCCTTCGGAGTTGTGTCTTCCCTTGTCTTAGCTATGTACTGGACTGACGAACACGCTCGTGTTCGGGCAGGAAGACGGCCGCACATGCGCGGTGCGCACGGGAGCGCGAGGCTAGCAAACTTTTGTTGCTAGGGAAGATTTTCCGGTCCTGGGCTGCCATTGGACGTCACCCATCAGTGAGAACAATCAGCCTGCTGTCCTCGGAGAATACCCTCTACAGGTATGTAGCTTTCGCTTTAAGAAAATTAAAAATTCAATAATATGTTCTGAAAATAAAGTGTTTTTTAAAGACTTATGAGGAAACTTGTTGAGATCTGGGAATTTGCTTTTAGTTTAAGACAGCCTTTAATATAAGGTTGTTGGCTGAGCTTCTGAAGTCTTTTTTTTTCCCTGCAATTTTGAAGTTGCATAAGACATAAGTGAAATGTAAAAAGGCTTGCACAGGGAGATCATGTGATATGCTGAGAGAAGCAGGCGCACACTGCTGCCTCTCTGGGGTTCCCGCATCATTGACGCAATAACAAGTCAGCAAACTAAGCACTTTTGGTGAGAAAGTCAATACAGAGTAGGTGAACCCTTGGGCAAATTTCTCACTTCAACATCAGGAGCGATGCCTACTAAGATAAGCTGCATGCAGGAGATGACACGGTGGCACCCATGGAGTCTGCCGACAGTAATAGTACCCAATATTTTCCAATGTATATCTGCATTACCATGTCTATAATCAACCCAATGATGCACCAAAGGTGCCTGAAGATGTTATTTCACAATACAAGAATTTATTCCTATTCTTACTGGATGTCCTGTACGTCCCACATACACTAGGTTGCATTGGCCTTGTATAATATATATCACATTACAATTATTACAGTTTGTTTTGCTATTACCACTCTCTTGGTTTGAGGATCTATCCATTCTTTACCCCTAAGGGTCAAACTACACCATTGGCAGGTGCCACAGCCCTCATGCCCACCCTCAATCATATCTACTGAATTTCCAAATGTTTTACAATTAAACTTCTGTCCCAAAGATCTTCCCCGAGTGAAAGCCATAACCAGGATCTCTTCAAAATATGAAAATAACTGGAGCACATGCCAATATTTCCTCAAAATATCCACAAACACTTTTATCATATCAGAAAAAGGTAACACACAAATTAACAATTCTTCCTTAACTTGCTCCCTATCTTATATTTTTGTACTAGGCTACGCATTTGTTTGCTATTCTCTAAACATGTTACAAAATATTATAGAAAAATTGGACAGGAATCAGAGAAAAGAAAGTTTTATTACTCACCCACAAGCACAGCATCAGATATCAGTGGCAAGTTATAACAAACTTACAAAATCTAACATCAGTACCTTCGGTAATTATAAGTAATCAGACTAATTTTATAAAGAAGAGAAAAAGGAGGAAGGAAAGTTTTATTCCTCATACAAAGGTCACAGAACAAAGAAAGAATGAAAGAAAGATTCGAGAATTCGTTTTTATGAAGGTGAGAGAGCACCCCCTTCGGGAAAAAAAATTGGCCATTGGATGGATCTGAAACTCTCTTTCCAAGCATGCCTACTTTTTCAGAGTTTCTTTGTCTGCAGTGTGGTTTTATAGGCTGTGGTGAGCATCCACCTCTCCTCTCCCCTGGACCAATCATAGATGCTGCATATATGCTGGAGACTTGTAATTGGGTCTTTCATATGTGCTGGAGGCTTGCAATTGGTGTCCTTGTCATACCTCTTCTCAGTAAATTACATTTGTAGCAAGTTATACCAGGTAGCTGAGTTGCCCTAGCAACGGGAGGCACCATCAGAGTTTGTGACCAGCCAGAAGTTCCTTCATGTGGCTGACAGTAAAAAAAGATGGGGGATGGGAAATAGTGCAGCATACCTAAAGTAGAACTTTATAGCTAAAACTTATAGACTATCAATAGGAACATTGAACAAATCTTGTGCTCAAATATGCTCTCACAGCTTTATGAACTCAGTAATTTAGGCCTGCTTCAATTCTTCCAGACTTGAACAGATTCTTCAAACCCTCACAAATTGGCTAATAAGCAATTTATACTTTAATCAGTAAGGGTGAAAACTAGAAAAATGTAACCGGGGTATTTTGTTGTACAGATTTCCTATACAGGGTGGTACATAACGAATTACTTGACTTAATCACCCATAAGTCTAGAAATTCAATTTTAAAATCATTATTTGACATAATAAACTGCAAGATAACATCTACAGTATTCAACCATGTCTCAAAATGTAATAATTTGTCAAACTGTCCAGTGCAAAGAAAGTAAATATCATCAAGAAATCTTTTCCACAAAGGTATCCATTTAAAAAATGGAGATGTATAAATATGCAAGATGGATATGGAGATGAAAAAATGCAAGAAAACATGGAGATGTATAAATATCCCAGCCAATTTACTACCACCACTTCCACAGAGAATGAAACAGCAGAGCAATGGGTCACAGTAGGCTCAGGTGGACTAAGATCTATGAGACAGAAGCACTCACCCTTCCAACCTTTGCCCCTGTCAAATTCTTTTGCTGCGTTGCATCACCATGATACTGGAAAAAGAAGTACTGTGGTGGAACCGGAGGCAATTAATGTAGCACAACCCAAGAAACATCCCTGTCGCGTGCTCGAGGACCTTGGCATACTGTCAGGCTTCTTCCCCGGGAGCACTGGGTTCGTGAGCCCATGGGCCACTACCGTGGAGCGGCAGTGGCAGGCAAGATCCACCTCCAAGGTAGAGATGAGACAAAACTGGACCAGAACCCCGGACTGGAGTTCTACACCGGAATACACGGAACTGGAACGCACCAGACGGGTGCGCACTGGAGTGGAGCCCGCTGGACTGGAACACACTGGAGGGCCCCACAGGACTGGAACATACAGGAGTGAAACCCGCTGGACTGGAACACACTGGACCTAGGCTTCACCTACGCTTGACCACCTTTCCCCGAGGGTTGAGCCCTCAGGTTCTGGCAGCCGGTAGGACTTACAGGAAAACCCGGAACTGGAACTTGCAAGCAGGAACAGCAGGAATGAAGTTCCAGGAGTGCCCCCTGGCACCTAGGCGCAGGCAAGGCCGACAGGCAGGGACTGTCCGGGTACTGGCAGTCGGCAGGTTTAAACACAATGACTAGTAAACTGTACCTAGGCTAATAGAAACGCTATACCCAGGCAAACCAGTCATACACAAGAAACATACACAGAGCACACTCAGGAGACTTGAAAGCTATACACCAGCTAACAACAAAGCTGTGCCCAAGCTAGCAAGTCATGCACTGGAAACAAACACAGAGCACTAGCAAAGCTATACACAGGCTAACAAGCCACACGGTGCCTAAGCTGGCTAGTCTAAACAAACACAGAGCACTAGCAAAGCTATACACAGGCTAACAAGCCACACGGTGCCTAAGCTGGCTAGTCTAAACAAACAAGAGCACTAGCAAAGCTATACACAGGCTAACAAGCCCCACGGTGCCTAAGCTGGCTAGTCTAAACAAACACAGAGCACTAGCAAAGCTATACACAGGCTAACAAGCCACACGGTGCCTAAGCTGTCTAGTCAAACATAGAAACTCACACAGAGCAAACAGTGTACAGAGCACTCTATACACCAGGGCCCTAAATGAAATGCAAAGGCCAGGGCTGTAGTCTCTAAGTGATTAATAAAGCCCTTCCACACCAGAGGCACAGCTGCAGCAATCACCTTGCATCCAAACTAGAGAGTTGCACGGGGACAGAAATCCTACCCATCCCCGCCCGTCCCTGCTGGAATCTTACCCATCCCCACCCATCCCCGCTGGAATCTTACCCGTCCCCACCCATCCCCGCAAAAATTTAACCCATCCCCACCCATCCCCGTAAGAATTTAATAGTACATAAAAGAAAGTTCCAGTCAGCTCCCTTTCTGGATTTGAGCCACAGCACTGTAGGCAAGGAAGGAATGGAAGTTGGAACTTGGAACACTCTGGTGCGCACATGTAAGATTTGTCTCTGATTCACTGGCAGTGTGTGCTGAGAGGCCGCCACATGCACGCGCCAGTAGGTCAGGTGACATCTGATTCTCGTGCCTGTGTCAGAGCTGAGGTCTGTGCACCAGCCTGGGAGCAAAGAGGATTAACAGTAACATAGTAAGTGACAGCAAATAGACCTGAACGGTCCATCCACTCTGCCCAATAGTCACACTCATGATCAATTCATCATTAAATCAACGAGTGTGATATTATATACTTGATTATGGTCTTTCTTTCGTGTTTCTGGAACAAAGACCACAGGAGTCTATCTGGCCCCATCCTTATGTTCCAACTGCTGGAGTTGCCATCGAAGCCCACTCCAGCCTATTCATGTTCTCATTTGTGGGACACAGACCGTAAAAGTCTGTCCAGCACTGTCCTCATGTTCCAGCCACTGAAGTTGCTGTCTAAGCCCTTTCCAGCCCATCCTACACCAGATTGCCATGTATGAGACACAGACCATACAAGTCTGCCAGGTATCAGCTCTAGTTCATCACAGCCAGAGTCGCCATCTAAGCGTCACTTGACACATCCACACACATGCAGCCATTTAAGGTTAGCTTTTATATAACTTCCATTTTCTAATTAGAGATCCTCTGTGTTCATCCCATGCCTTTTTGAATTCCGTCATCATTTGTGACTCTACCACCTCCTTAATGGAAGACTTTCCACATTTATGCTGTTAAAGCAAGGAAGAAGAGGAGGAAGAGACAGCACTCAAATAAATTGGTATTCGGTAGATGAGAGGCTGGTGCAGGTGCAGCTTACACTTCCACGGGAAGCCCACAGAACTGGTTCCATCCCCGCGGGAACCCCGCAGAACTGCTTCCATCCCCACGGGAACCCCGCAGGAACTACCTCCGTCCCCGCGGGAATCCCGCGGGTTCCGCAGGATTCCCGCGGGGACGGAAGCCGTGCAGCTCTCTAATCCAAACAGAGGCTTGACACACAGAGAAGTCAGCCCAGCGGGAGCCATCTTGGATACTGGCATAGAGGAGTCGGCGGCAGCCATCTTGGAAAAGGCATAGCCCACACAGGTGAGGTTCAGTAGGGCAATCAGCACACAGAGCCAGAGAGAAATTAAGACAGAGACAGACACAGAGACAAACAGAAGCCAGCACAGCCACTGACTCCCAGAAACAGGGTAAGTCTGAAGGTGGTCACGGCCACAGACGTAACAATCCCCCAAACAATGACAGATTGGTGAAAAGCAGAAAACTCTTACTGCTCGGAGACTCCATTATCAGAGGCATTAACTTAGGAACACAGTTCAAGGGTTCCAATCTAGTGAAATGCTTTCCAGGATCTTCAGTTACCAGATGTACCGACCAAATACTGTAAGTGATTCGAGAAGAGAGCAAGGCTTCAAACCCTGATGTAATTCACCTGGAGACAAATGACCTGGCCAACAATAGCAAGTTTACAGCACAGAGAGCGTTTCAGAAGCTTGGGGAGGGACTGAAATCTTTGGTTCGGACTGTGGCTTTTTCTGAAGTAATTCCTACATGGGGGAAGGGAGAGGAAAGACTACGCAAAACAGTGGAATTCAATAAGTGGCTTGAGTCTTGGTGTAAAGAAGAAGGTTTTAGATATATAGGAGCATGGGGTAATACGTGGAAAAATAACAGGCTGTACTGTAATGATGGTATACATCTATCTGTGATGGGGAAAATGATCCTTGGGGAGAAATTCAGACAGTATGTTTCTAGACATTTAAACTAGAGTGTGGGGATGACAAAAGGAAACAAGGGAATTCGGAAAGTCACCCCCAGAATAAACATGATGGCAGAGGGAATGGTCATGTAAATATAGAAAACCACCTAAACTCACTAAGCACATGGAAAGCAATGAGCACAAGTGCTCTTAGTCTAATAAGGTTCAAGACTTGCAAGCCCTGATATTTGAAGAAAACTTGGATATTGTTGCTATTAGAGATGATGTGGTTCAACGATTCCCATGAATGGGATGTGACCGTACCCGGCTATAATATTTTTAGGAAGCATAGAGAGGGCCGAAGAGGTGGAGGAGTGGTGCTGTATGTGAGAGACAATATCAGAGCGGCTGAAATGCGGGGAAACTGAGGAAAGGAAGAAGCTTTATGGATCATTCTGGAAAGAGAAGAACCTGTATCCACATGGGGGTTATCTACAGACCTCTGGCACAAATGGAGAAGTTAGACAAAGATCTGATAGAAGATATTCAAAAGATTGGTATAAAAGGAGAGGTGCTACTGTTGGGAGATTACAATTTGTCTTACGTGGATTGGAACGTCCCGTCTGCAGAATCGGAAAGAAGTAGGGAGATTGTGGACGCCTGTCAAAGTGCCTTGCTCAGACAAATGGTGACAGAATCCATGAGGGGAAGGGTCAATGCTGGATCTAGTGCTCATGAACTGAGGAAGTGTTTTCAAAATCCGGGTCGGTGCCCACCTATGTAATGGTGATCATCACACCATATGGTTTGATATAAGGGCAAAGGCGGAGTGCGGATGCGCAAAACTGAAAGTACTAGATTTCAGATGTACTGATTTTGATAAAATGGAGGAATACCTGAAGGAGGAGCTCTTAGCGTGGGAAGGCATAGGAGATGTGGAAAATCGGTGGTCAAAACTAAAGGCTGCTATAAATATGGCAACTGATCTTTATGCAAGGAAAGTAAACAAAAACAAGAGAAGTAGGAAGCCTACATGGTTCTCTAAACAAGTAGCTGAAAAAATAAGAGCAAAAGAGACTTTGTTCAAGAAATACAAAAGAACACAACGAGAGGATCACAGAAAAGATTATCGGATTAAACTCAAAAGAAGTGAAGAGGGAAATACAGGTATTGAAAGCTCGAGCAGAAGAAAAAATGGCTAAAGATGTAACGAGAGGTGACAAGACCTTTTTGAGATATATTGGAGAAAGGAGAAAAATAGGAATGGAATTGCAAGACTGAAAGATGATGAGAATGGTTATGTGGAGAGTGATGAAGATAAAGCGAATATGCTAAACAATTACTTCTCTTCAGTGTTCACGGAGGAAGTTCCTGGTGAAGGACCGTGGTTGGCTGCTGAGGGAACATCTCAGAATGGAGTGAATACTGCGCCATTTACGGAAGAAAGAGTTTATAAACAGCTGGAGAATCTGAAAGTGGACAAGGCTATAGGGCTGGATGGGATACAGGATACTGAAGGAGCTCGGAGAGGTACTGGTGGGACCTCTTAAAGATTTATTTAATAGATCTTTAGAGACGGGAGAGGTTCCATGGGATTGGAGACAAGCAGATGTGGTCCCTCTTCACAAAAGTGGAGACAGGGAAGAAGTGGGAAACTACAGACCAGTAAGTCTCACGTCAGTGGTAGGAAAAATAATGAAATTGCTGCTGAAAGAAAGGATAGTTAACTTTCTAGAAACCAATGGGCTACAGGACCCAAAGCAACGTGGCTTTACCAAAGAAAAATCCTGCCAAATGAATCATATTGAGTTCTTTGACTGGGTGACCAAAGAACTGGATGAAGGATGTGCGCTAGATGTAATCTACTTGGATTTCAGCAGAAGACTTGTGAATAAGCTGAAAGGGCTGAACTTAGGACCGAAAGTGGTGAACTGGATAAGAAACTGGTTGACCGACAGGTGGCAGAGAGTGGTGGTAAATGGAATCCGCTCGGAGGAAAGGAAGGTGAGCGGTGGAGTTCCTCAGGGGTCGGTGATGGGGCCTATTCTGTTTAATATATTTGTGGGTGATATTGCTGAAGGGTTGGAAGGAAAGGTTTGCCTTTTTGCGGGTGACACAAAAATAGCCAATAGAGTGGATACCCTGGAGGAAGTAGAAATGATGAGAAGGGATCTCCAAACATTAGAAGAAAGGTCGAGGGTCTGGCAGTAAAATTTAATGTCAAGAAGTGTAGAGTGATGCACTTGGGGAGCAGAAACATGAAAGAGAGATATTGGATAGGAGGGGAGAGATTAGTAAGCTCGGCTCAAGAGAGAGACCTTTGGGTGTTGGTGTCTGAGCATCTGAAGGTGAAGAAACAATGTGACAAGGTGATGGCCGTGGCCAGATGGATGCTAGGATGCATGGAGAGAGGTATAACTAGCAGAAAGAAGGAGGTATTGATGCCCTTCTACAAGTCGGTGAGGCTGTATCTAGCTAAGGATGTAAAAAGACTGGAAGTGGTGCAAAGAAAATCTACGAAAATGGTATGAGATTTACGTTGCAAACCATACGAGGAGAGACTTGCCAACCTGAACATGTATACTTTGGAGGAAAGGAGAAACGGGTGACATGATACAGACGTTCAAATATTTGAAAGGTATTAATCCGCAAACAAACCTTTTCTGGAGACGGGAAGGGGTAGAACTAGAGGACATGAATTGAGTTTTAAGGAGGGCAGACTCAGGCGTAATGTCAGAAAGTATTTTTTTCACAGGGTGGTAGATACGTGGAATGCCCTCCTGAGGGAGGTGGTGGAGATGAAAACGGTAATGGACTTCAAACATTCGTGGGATAAACACAAAGGAATCCTGTTTAGAAGGAATGGATCCGCGGAATCTTAGTGTAGATTGGGTGGCGACGCTGGTAATTGGGAAGCAAAACCGGTGCTGGGCAGACTTCTATGGTCTACACCCTGATAGTAACTGAATAAATAGGGATGGGCTTGAGTATAAATTTTAAGGGGCTTCAACGTTAGCTTCAGAACTTTTAGTAGAAGAGTGCTGGGCAGACTTATACGGTCTGTGTCCTGAGAATTGAAAGGACAAATCAAACTCAGGTATATATATAAAGTATCGTTTATCAAGTAAAATGATTTTATCTTGTTGGGCAGACTAGATGGACCGTACAGGTCTTTATCTGCCGTCACTATGTTACTATGCAGACATTCGACACAAGCTACATACAGAGAAGCAGCAGATATATCAACCATTTGGCAAGTTGGGCAAAAAAATCAGTGGTGATATGTTGTGGACCATTTCTTTTCTCTAAACACTGATGACATCCAATGCTTCTTCTTGCAGTATTTTGGTATATAAAGAAGTGACGTCTAAGGTCACTAACCATGCTGATTCATTAGGACCTGAATAATTCTCCAAAATCTGCAGGAAGTGTGAAGAGTCTTTCAAAAAAGAAGTGATCTTAACCACCTCCCCTCGTATGAAACAGTCAACAAATTTTGACAAAGGCTCCAAAACCGAATCTCTAGTATGAACTTTTGGAACAAAATAAAATTTAGGATATCTTGAATCTTAGGGCTATGAAAAGTTTGAGCCCTAAGTAGCATCGCTGAGGTCTGAGAAAATGTTATTTTAAAGATTTCCAAATGTTTTTAAGTCTCAAGGTAATAATAGAGGCACTATTGGATATCTTGAGAGTAAAATTGTGTTGCCATAAGAGAAGATTGCTGAATTTGATATATGATGGCTCAAAATCAAAAAGAATTTGTGGGATATTCATAAGAGAAGGAACAGAAGAAATTATTACATCCTGCTTTTTTGGATGGTGAAAAGCGAGTTGCCTGTACAAGCGTCCTGGGTTGAATTAGCTACATGGGACTACAATGTGTACAATATCTGAAGAAATCTATGATTCCTAGGAGATTGGGTGTATTAAGAAAACCAAAGATTATAACAACTGATTAAGTCTTTATGGATGCTATATTGAATTGATGCTGTAGGGATCTTGTGGTCCTTGTTGTGAAAACAACAGTGGGAGTGGATGAAGATTTGAAGTTGAAGGAATCAGAACTAAGTAATAAAGTGGAAAAGGTGGAGTTTGAGAAACAACAGCAGGATCTACAGAAGAACATTTCTCAGTTTAAAGAATCAGTAAAAGAGATGAAAGGAAATTGAAAATACAACTGAAGAAAGTGGCTTTTGAGATTTCATCTGTCAAATCAGATGAAGGTAGTAGTGACTTAACATCTGAAAGACCTGAAGGGGAAAGTCTCCCAGTTGGAAGAACAGGAGTAGGAAGAAGTCATCCAAAACAACATCAGAAAGGTCGAGACAGACCCCCCAAAGGAGTGTCCAGACTCGTCAGAGATGAAAACTGTAAATAATTTGTCATATACATGTCTTTCTCCATATCAGTTAAGATTGTTAGAACTTGGATTAGGTTTTGTAAACCTACTAAAAATAAAAGACGAGCATACATTCAACGCATGGAAACAAACACAAAGGAAATACAAATACACAATAAGACAGACTAAAAGGTTGTACTACAAAACTAAAATTGGGCCAGACTACAAAAATATGAAGAAACTATACCATCTCGTGAACAAATTACTAGACACAACGCCGGTCATCACAACCAACACTGACATCCCAACTGCAGACAACCTTGCTAAATATTTCAATAAAAAAATTGTAAACCTACCCAAAACTCTACCTCAGGATAACATAGACATAGAAAACTTAATTAATGGTCTAGACCCAACCCCTGGCTTTTACCTTGCGAACCGAATATGGTCACATTTCGCTCCCCTCAGCACCGACACAGTTACCCAGTTACTCCAAAAGCCACTGTCAATTGGACACCTGCCCCAGCTACCTAATACAATCTGCCCCCCACCGCTTCATAACAGATCTCACATCCCACTTCATACTTCAGCAGGGTATTTTCCTTAAAGAAAAAGGCAACATCCTGCTCACCCCAATACCAAAAGACACCAAGAAACCTATGGAACTTTGAAGGCTAAGTGCTTTGAAAATATGCCTCTATACATCCCCTACAAGCATTATCAGGCAGAAATCACCAATGAAATCAAGCTCAGCTTAAACATCATGAACTCATGGGCAAATGCATTCCAACTAAAACTCAACACAGAAAAAACACACTGCCTCATCATCTCATCCCAATATAATACATACAAACCCCAGGATACACCCTCCCTATGTCAGACAGCCTGAAAATTCTTGGCGTAACAATCGACTGAAACCTCTCACTAGAGACCCAAGCGAAATCCACCATAAAATGTTTTTCTCAATGTGGAAACTCAAACGTGTGAAACCATTCTTCCCGAGGGAAATATTTTGCAACCTGATACATTCAATGGCACTAAGCCATGCAGACTACTGCAATGGAATTTATGTGGGATGCAAAGAACAAATCATAAAGAAACTTCAAACCACCCAAAACACAGCAGCTAGGCTTTGTGTATTTCTGTCCCTTAGCCCCCACAGGGAGAGAAAGCACTACAGCCCCAACGGCTGGAAAAATAAGAAAGAGAACTTAGACTCTGTTAGGCGCAGCCAGTAATTACCTTTATTATCATAGAGCCAAAAAATACAAACAATAGTTCTCTCCCTGAAGCAGGTTGTCAGTCAGCAAATGCGCCTCCTGAAAGACAAGGACTGCTCAGCTAACACCTCCCAGACATCACATATTTACTGTTGCAAATTCCATTTCTCATAAATCATGTGATTTCCCATAAACTGACACCATTAGGTTGCCTTCTACCATATATGGATTGGTCATGTATTCTATCAGTCTTTCCTGATGTGTTTGCATGTGAACAGTCTGTGGCCATTGACTAGTCAATTATCAGTATAGCGTGCAGTTAGTCACAGAGCAAAAAATTACATAGAACAATACCCTTGTGTCCTCTCTCTGTCTCTCTCCACAAATGCAACATACTGGTAGGCTTCACTGTGTCCTCAGTCCCTTAGCAACTATCAAGGTTATATCCACCTTATATGAAAAACATACTCATCTGCAAACAAATGTTATGAAGTGTCAGTTCTCAGCTCCTGAGAAGGCAATGATTGTTACACAAGATCCTGAGTTAGTAGGCTAACTTGTGAGAACCAAACTGACAGTACAGGCCTTAGGCCTAGCCCTTAGTCATAGGCCAAGCATAGGAAGGCATATGCAGCTTACATTTGGAAAAACACATTTTGACAACGCCAAACCACTACGAGAAAAACTGCACTGGCTCCCAATTAAAGAACGTATCACTTTCAAAATCTGCACGACAGTTCATAAAATTATTTACGGCAAGGCACCGGGATACATGACAGACCTCATCGACCTGCCAACCAGAAACACTAGGAAATCAGCATGATCATACCTAAACTCCACTACCCAAGCAGCAAAGGACTCTAGTACAAATCCACTTATGCATCCAGCTTTTCCTACTTAAGCGCACAACTATGGATCACACTACCAAAAGTAATAAAAATTACGGTAGACCACCTAAACTTCCGGAAAGCACTAAAAACAGACCTGTTCAGAAAAGTATATCCCACCGACCCAACATAAAAAACCTGGATACCTACAACATAATGAAACCAAAACCGTAATGGACATATCCTAACTCTTCCTCTCCCTCTCTAATGTTCCCCCAATTATATTTACCACACATGCACCTCTCTCTACCACAATATCACCTTGTAATTGTTCATACTTGTATTAGTTCATACCGGAATCGGCTAATGCCATTTACGGTACTATGTAAGCACATTGAGCCTGCAAATAGGTGGGAAACTGGGATACAAATGTACCAAATAAATACTCCCTATGACCCTTTTGCATTAAGTGTGGCATTTTTTCAGTTTTTGCAAAAGGGTCAATTAAAAATTTATTTTTTGATAACTTTATTGGCCCTGATATTTCTTTTTGTAAACCACAGTCATGATGGTTACCACCAGGGAATATGAATTCTGTAGTATCAACATTTCAATATTTAATTCTTCAGGATCTTGTGAGTTGGGAACAAAATAATGACAACAAACAAATTATTTGGAATCTAAAGATTTGTAACTGACATTACAAAAATTAGTGGAGAATGATGACTTGATTATTTTGAAAGCAGATAAAGGTGGAGCCACTGTGATATTTGTTAGGAGATAGTATGAGAGTGAAGCAGACCGTCAATTGGTGGATGAAACAGCTTATACGAAAATACAGGAGGATCCTACTCCACGTTTGATTAAAGAAATTAAGGATTTGATATTAGCTATGTTTAAACAAAGGATGTTGACCTTGAAATAATTCCAAATTTTGGTGGAAAATATCCGAGATCTCCTTTGTTCCAAAAGTTCATAACATGCCAGAAAGACCTATAGTATTACTAGAGATTCTGTTTTGGAGCCTTTTTTCAAAATTTAACTGTTTCATACAAGGGGAGGTGGTTAAGATCACTTCTTTTTTTGAAATACCCTTCACGCTTCCTGCAGATTTTGGAGAATTATTCAGGTTATATATCAGAATTTTTTTCATTACCAAATGTATAAATCTACAGCGCATAATATGGCTGTCCATGACATGAGAGCTCTCTTAAGATAGCTGACATGATCCCTGTTGCCTTTGTAAAGCAGAGTCTGGCCAGCTGTGTGATATAGGGAGACAAGTTATGTTGTCAGAATTTTACAGCCAACATAAATGCTAACACAACAACAGGAAGGAGTGAAGCAGGAAATGGAAAGCTCTAGGGTAAACACTGTAGCCTTGTGGCTGTGATTTCTCTGGACACAGTGATGAAACAGTATATTATTAGGACAGGATGCAGCAGATGTTTTTACAGAAAAAGGGGTAAAATAGCAGAACAGCAGATGTAAGACCTGTCAAGTACATATTGCTCTGCTAAAACAGAAACGGGAACTCTGCTATTACTGAGAATGGACTCTTTTTGCGTGTACTACTTATATACTATAATTGACAAATCAGCAATCAGATGTCTATTATATTTACAATAAATTTGCTTCTGAAATAAATTCATGATTAGCTAGTGGTATATCTCTTCCTGTGAACATCAGAATCAGGTAAGAACCAAATTTATGAATCCAGGGACCAGGGCCGGCCCTAGGGTTTCTAGCGCCCTCCTGCAGTCTATTAGTCGGCGCCCCTACCCATCCAGGGGTGGGATCACTATTGCTCCGCCCCCACAGTAGACACACCCCTTTTACCAGCCACGGCATCATTGAAAATCTTACACCAGTATAGAAGAAAAATAACTTAGCACACAGACCAGGAATTAGGAGAACAGACAGTCTTGCCAACTCTGAAAAACAATGTGTTATCAAAATTTCAGAATCTAACAAACAGATCCTTATTCAGACACTTGGCCTTGCAGTCACACATGTAGAACAAAGATAGCCCCTCTTCAAATTCTTCAAAAATTAACCTGAAATCCTAAGAAGTTAGACTCTGCATGCAGCACAATAGCCTTCCCATCCAGCACAGCTTAGGATCTAGCTAGGGCAGACTTAATCAGCATAAACTTGGACAGACTAACAGGAGTTACTGAAGTAGGAATGAGAGATAGGAGATTGGTGATGGTTAGGAATTGAAAGCAGGCATCTAGCCTTCCTGTCCTGTGAGTTGCTGGGGTGGGGGTGGAAAAGGGTAGGTCAGGGGCAGCACTAAACAGCAGTCTCTTACAAAACAAGGGTCCAGGCTCTTCTGTGCTGTCCTGTCTCTGAGCCCTCTCTGGGCTGGATTCCAGCACTCAACCACTCAACCGAAACTGCGCTTACTAAAGTCTCCAATGACCTATTACTGGCTAAATCCAGAGGTCAATATTCCATCCTCATTCTTCTTGATCTTTCCGCTGCTTTTGACACTGTCGATCACAGCATACTTCTCGATACCCTGTCCTCACTTGGATTCCAGGGCTCTGTCCTTTCCTGGTTCTCTTCCTACCTCTCCCTCCGCACCTTTAGTGTTCACTCTGGTGGATCCTCTTCTACTATCCCTCTGCCTGTCGGCGTAACTCAGGGTTGTGTTCTTGGTCCCCTCCTCTTTTCTATCTACACTTCTTCCCATGGTTCATTAATCTCATCCCATGGCTTTTCCTACCATCTCTATGCTGATGACTCCCAAATCTACCTTTCTACCCCTGATATCTCACCTTGCATCCAAACCAAAGTTTCAGCGTGCTTGTCTGACATTGCTGTCTGGATGTCTCAACACCACCTGAAATTAAATATGACCAAAACCGAGCTCATTTTCCCCCCCAAACCCACCTCCCCGCTCCCCCCGTTTTGTATTTCTGTTGATGGCTCTCTCATTCTCCCTGTCTCCTCAGCTCGAAACCTTGGAGTCATCTTTGACTCTTCTCTCTCCTTCTCTGCTCATATCCAGCAGATTGCCAAGACCTGTTGTTTCTTTCTTTACAACATCCGTAAAATCCGCCCCTTTCTTTCCGAGCACTCTACCAAAACCCTCATCCACACCCTTGTCACCTCTCGTTTAGACTACTGCAATCTGCTTCTTGCTGGCCTCCCACTAGTCACCTCTCCCCTCTCCAGTCGGTTCAAAACTCTGCTGCCCGTCTCGTCTTCCGCCAGGGTCACTTTACTCATACTACCCCTCTCCTCAAGACCCTTCACTGGCTCCCTATCCATTTTCGCATCCTGTTCAAACTTCTTCTACTAACCTATAAATGTACTCACTCTGCTGCTCCCCAGTATCTCTCCACACTCGTCACTCGCCTCCACTACCCTCCTCACTTCCTTCCCGTTCACATTAATTGATTTGATTTGCTTACTTTATTTATTTTTTTGTCTATTAGATTGTAAGCTTTTTGAGCAGGGACTGTCTTTCTTCTATGTTTGTGCAGCGCTGCGTACGCCTTGTAGCGCTATAGAAATGCTAAATAGTAGTAGTAGTAGTAGTGGTTTCACTCTCAATCCCAATGTGTTGAAGGGGTGGCTGCAGAGAATACTATGCTGCTGCTTAGCTCCTGAGCTCAGCCAGGCATAGTGAGTGCCTGTGCTGGAGCCTCCTCAGGCTTTCCTTCTTGCCCTGAAGCCGCTTGTCACCGGGGGGGGGGGGGGCAGGGGGCAGAGGTTAGCTGAGCTCCCACAAGCTATTTTGGAGCCAGATTCAGTTGGAGCAGTGACATCCTCTGACAAACAAAGGGAGGATATTTCTCTGCTTGGGAGGGGGGAGGGGACAGGACGATTTGGAGCCAGACTGAGATGAGCTGCAGAGATTAGATACTGAAAAACAAAAGCCTCAGCAGAGCTTGCTTGCAAAGCGGCGCCCTTGAAAGCAGGCGCCCCCCTGCAGTGCTTACCCTGCTTGCCGGGTTGGACCTGCCCTGCCAGGGCGAGCACTCCTAAAGGTTTGGCCCCATGTCTTGCAACCTGTCTGATCAGAATTACAGGTAGTGGACTAAACACAAGGACAGTGGTATCAGCAAATACAGAAAGTAGCAATGGGGGTGACTTCCCAGCTTATTTTCGAAAGTGATCTCTCAAAAGTGGTGAAATTGGTATAATCGAAAGCTGCTTTTTTTGACAGCATCACCACTTTCCCATCGCCTCGCTGGTGAAAGTTCAAAGGGGCATGTCGCTGGCGAAGCGAAGGCGTAACATGGGTGCGGCTACCAGATGGCCGGCTTTCGCGGATAATGGAAAAAAAGCGGCGTTAAGCAGTATTTCGCTGGCTTTACTTGGTCCTTTTATTTTCACGACCAAGCCTCAAAAAGGTGCCCCAACTGACCAGATGACCACTGGAGGGAATGGGGGATTACCTCCCCATAGTCCCCCAGTGGTCACCAACCCCCTCCCACACAATAAAAATAAAGCACTTTTTTGGCAGCCTGTATGCCAGCCTCAAATGTCATACCCAGCTCCCCGACAGCAGTATGCAAGTCCCTGGAGCAGTTTTTAATGGGTGCAGTGCACTTCAGGCAGGCAGACCCAGGTCCATCCCCCCCCCCCCTACCTGTTACACTTGTGGTGGTAAGTGTTGAGCCCTCCAAACCCCCCCAACACCCACTGTACCCACATGTAAGTGCCCCCCTTCACCCATAAGGGCTATGGTAATGGAGTAGAGCTATGGGGAGTGGGTTTGGGGGGCTCAGCTCCCAAAGTAAGGGAGCTATGCACCTGGGAGCTTTTTTTGTATTAAACATTTTTAGAAGTGCCCCCTAGGGTGCCCTGGCATGTGAGGGGGACCAGTGCATTACAAATGCTGGCTCCTTCCACGACCAAATGCCTTGGATTTCGCCGGGTTTGAGATAGCCGGCATTTTTTTCCATTATCGCTGAAAAACAAAACCGGCCATCTCAAACCCAGCGAACTCTGGCATTTGGCCAGGCCAAACCATATTATCGAAAGAAAAGATGGCCGTCCATCTTTTTCGATAATACGGTTCCGGCCAGCTGTTGCGCCGCCGCCAAAATAGATCGCCGGCAATCTATTTGGCTGGTGACATTCGATTATGCCTCTCTTTAGCACCTTATGCTACTTCTCTGTATGTAGCTTGTTTTGAATTTCTGCATACTTATACATCTCTATTTTTTTTAATGGATACCTTTGTGGAAAAGATTCCTTGATGATACTTTTTCCCTCTGGACTGGACAGTTTGAAGAATTATTACATTTTGTGATATGACTGAATATTGTAGATGATTTTAATATTGAATTTCTATACCTATAGGTGATTGTCAGGTAATAAGTTATGTACCACCCTGTATAGGGAATCTGTGCAATGAAACATTGGCATGGGCTGCAGTTATTTTCATATTTTGAAGAGTTCCCAGTTGTGGCTTTCATTTGGGGGAGAACTTTGAGAGATAAGTTTAATTTTTAAAAATTTGGAACATTCAGTAGAGATATGGTTGAGGGTGGGCATGAGGGGTAAAGAATGGACAGATCCTCAAACAAAGTGAGTGATGATAGCAAATTATTATACAAACTATAATAGTTGTAATGTGTATATATTATACAATCCCATGCAACCTAGTGTATGTGGGGTATATGGGATGTCCAGTAAGAATAAGATTAAATGAACATAATTCTTGTGACAAAACAGCTTTTGTGCATCATTGGATTGATCATGGTATTGCAGATATACGTTAGAGAGTATGGTACTATTACTGTCGGGGGAGGGTGGAAATGTAGAACAGTGGTTAAACTCTAGAGAGTAAAGATGGGTTTATAAGCTTAATACAGTGGCTCTCTGCAGTTTGAATGCTGAATTAGAGTGGGTGTCACTGCTGTAAACAGGATGTTTTATGATTGGGTGACTGAGTAGAGGAAGTGGTTAATATAAGCAAGCAGTGGGGAGATGCTATCCTGTTCCAGGATGTGACTGGGGTATGGAGAGGAGTTTGCCATCGCTGGTAAGCGTTTGTCTGTGTCCACATATTTTTGGAGTTAGAGTGATAAATATTTGAGGAATGTTTAAAATAGTTTGTTTCATGTTGTAAGGAGTGTGCTTTGAGAGAGCCAGTGGGTGTTCTAAGTATTTTACCATTTAAAATGGCTGAATGTATGCAAGTTAAATTTATTATGGGACTGATGAATAAGTTGGGGCATAAAGCTTAGACCTATGAGAAGTTTGGGCCCTAAGTGGCACCACTGAGGTCTGTGAAAATGTTATTTGAAAGATTTCCAAACAAACATTTTAAAGTCTCGGTAATAATAGAGTCACTACTGTCAGTGAAATGTCATCTGCAAACAGCAAGATCTTGCATTCTTCCTTTCCCACTCTTACATCCCTAATGTTCCGGTCAGCATGAATTTTAGACACCAAAGGTTCAAATGTCAAGGCAAGCAATAATAGAGACGGGGCATCCCTGGCGTGTTCCACAGGAAAGGGGAAAGGATGCCGAATAATCCCAGTTTACTCTGTTGCTCTAGGAGCAAGATATAATACTAAAACTCATTTACAAAAATTAGGTTCAAACCCCATCTTACGGAGGACCTCCCCCATGAATAGCCACTTTGTGTGATCGAACACCATCTCAATGTTGATAGCCAAGAGTACTATTGGGGTTACCTCCTGTTTTGCTCACCACATCAATAGCAAAGCTGTTCTGCTACTGGAGATAAACTCACAATGTCCTTGTGTATAATTTCTCCAGTATATGCATTTAGCTTAGTGGCCAAAATGCCAGCCAATAATTTCATATCTATATTCAGTAGGGATATTGGCTGGTAAGAACTACATATCTTGGGGTCCTTGCCAGGTTCAGGAAGAGCCGTAATAGCAGACTCAAGCATAGATTGCACCTGCTTATGCCCGGCAAGTACTCTGTTAAAGACAGAAGTCAAAAAGGGTGCTATAAGGCCTAAAAAAATTTAAAGAATTTAAAAGATATGCCATCTAGGCCTGGAGATTTACCAGGTTTTAGTCGTCTGATCGCATCTTGGACCTTCTGAATCTGTATTTCTCTATTGAGAGCCTCCTGCTGAGCGTCTTTCAAACTAGACAAGTCTTATCTCCTGAAGATATTGTTGTAAATCTGGGAGAGATTAGCCTCAGAGGAAAATAAGGACGATATTGGGGTGATAGTATCTGAGGATCTGAAGGTGACGAAACAGTGTGACAAGGCGGTGGCCGTAAGTAGAAGGTTGCTAGGCTGTATAGAGAGGGGAGTGACCAGCAGAAGAAAAGAGGTTTTAATGCCCCTGTATAAGTCGTTGGTGAGGCCCCACCTGGAGTATTGTGTTCAATTCTGGAGGCCGTATCTTGCTAAGGATGTAAAAAGAATTGAAGCAGTGCAAAGAAAAGCTATGAGAATGGTATGGGATTTGCGCTACAAGACGTATGAGAAGAGACTTGCGGACCTGAATATGTATACTCTGGAGGAAAGGAGAAACAGGGGTGATATGATACAGACGTTCAAATATCTGAAAGGTATTAATCCGCAAACAAACCTTTTCCGGAGATGGGAAGGCGGTAGAACTAGAGGGCACGATATGAGATCGAAGGGGGGGCAGACTCAAGAAAAATGTCAGGAAGCATTTTTTCACGGAGAGAGTGGTGGATGCTTGGAATGCTCTCCCACGGGAGGTGGTGGAGAGGAAAATGGTAACGGAATTCAAACATGCGTGGGATAAACATAAAGGAATCCTGTTCCGAGGGAATGGATCCTCAGAAGCTTATCCGAGATTGGGAGGCGGGGCTGGTGGTTGGGAGGTGGGGATAGTGCTGGGCAGACTTATGCGGTCTGTGCCAGAGCCGATGGTTGGGATGCAGGGATAGTGCTGGGCAGACTTATACGATATGTGCCCTGAAAATGACAGATACAAATCAAGGTAAGGTATACACAAAAAGTAGCACATATGAGTTTATCTTGATGGGCAGACTGGATGGACCGTGCAGGTCTTTTTCTGCCGTCATCTACTATGTTACTATGTAATAGAAATCAAGAAAACATTCTCTGATCTTATCTGAAGTGCCCTGAAACTGTCCACAATCATCATCTTTTATGGAGACAATCCAGCTCATAATCAAAAGTGATCGCCGGCCATTTCCCGACACAAATCAGGAGATGGCCGGTGATCTCGGAAAAGTGGTGAAATCGATATAATCGAAAGCTGCTTTCTTTGACAGCATCGCCGCTTTCTCGTCGCCTCGCTAGCGAAAGTTCAAAGGGGTGTGGCGGCGGCGAAGCGAAGGCGGGACATGGGTGGGTATGGGCGTGGCTACCAGATAGCCGGCTTTCGCCGATAATGGAAAAAAATACGACGTTAAGCAGTATTTCGCCGGGTTTACTTGCTCCTTTTATTTTCACAACCAAGCCTTAAAAAGGTGCCCAAACTGACCACATGACCACTGGAAGGAAGCGGAGATGACCTCCCCGTACTCCCCCAGTGGTCACTAACCCCCTCCCACCAAAAAAACCCCCACTTTAAACACTTTTTTTCCAGCCTGTATGCCAGCCTCAAATGCCGTACCCACCTCCATGACAGCAGAATGTGTTCTGTCCTCCGACAGCCTTTTCCTGCTTGTGATGTGGCTCTGGGGTGAGTGTGACACGTTTTCTGTTATTTGCACTGCAGAGTCACATCAGCAATGCATTGTGGTGGGTGTAGGTATTGGTAGTTGGTAGGCTGTACTCCCCTGGTGCTTTCCCCCTGCTTACTGGGTCAGAGTGTGCCCTGTTTTGTTTCCTGTTGTAGTCCATGCGGTAGTGGCCATTTTTGTAAGCCAGTTTTAGTTCCCTTTCCTGTGTTACCCACGTTAGAGAACGTAGTTCTTACCTTGAATGGTGCTGAATGAGGCCATTGTACACCATTGTGCCAGCTCTGACCTACTGCTAATCTTAGTACCAGGGGACTCTTTGCCAGTGGGGCACAACCTCTGATCTGCAGTTAACTGTGAGTAAACATGCTTATTCAAATAAAGGACTTTTTCAAAGAGATTAGTCTTCAGGTGTCAACTGGTGTGCCAAAGTTCTACAGCAGCAATAAGTCCTAGAGGCTGTATGCTGGTCCCTGGAGCAGTTTTAGTGGGTGCAGTACATTTGTGGGTAGTGGGTTTTGGGGGAGGGTTGGGGGGCTCAGCTCCCAAAGTAAGGGAGCTATGCACGTGGGAGCTTTTCTGAAGTCCACCGCAGTGACCCCTAGGGAGCCCAGTTGGTGTCCTGGCATGTCAGGGGGGCCAGTGCACTAAAAATGCTGGCTCCTCCCACAGCCAAATGCCTTGGATTTGGCCGGGGTTTGAGATGGCCGACATAACTTTCCATTATCGCTAAAAAATGAAGCCGCCCATCTCAAACCCCGGCCAAATCCAAGGCATTTGGCTGGCCAGAACCGTATTATCGAAACAAAAGATGGCCGGCCATCTTTTTCGAAAATACGGGTCTGGCCAGCTGTTTGCGGCACCGCCAAAATACATCGCCGGCCATGTATTTCGCCGGCACCGTTCGATTATTCCCCTCAATATGGACTTGTACCTGTTTAAGTTGCCATGCTAATAATTTTCTGGCTCTGCTTCCCTCCTCAAAACAAATACCTTTTTCGCCAGCTATAAATCATGGGCTGCCTGTCCCGCCCATAAATCCTTTAATTGACTACATTGGGATAATTTTGATAGTGTAGATCTATTGGGATCACTAGCATGCTACCTCTCCAACTTCCTAAGGTCCGCCTGTAATTGAGCATCCTTCTGATCGCACTCCTTTTTAAGTCTACTAGCCCACATAATAAATTTTCCCCTAATGAATGACTTAAAACTGTTAAACAACCACCAAGGTGACTTCTGGAGTAACACTGAGCTTTCCAGATACCTCATGGGACCCCGAGCTGGCATCTGTAAAGGTGAGATTAAGGTGGGTTTTGGATGTTTTACAGCCATAATGGAACAAAATTAAAATGTCTAGGGTGAAAACTTCAACATTCCCCAGGGCTCTGTGCTGGGACTGCTGCTTTTTAACATATTTATAAATAACCTAGAGATGGGAGTAACTACTGAGGTAATTAAAATTGCTGATGACACAAAGTTATTCAAAGTCGTTAAATCGCAGGAGGATTGTGGACCTTAAGAGACTGGACGTCTAAATGGCAGATGACGTTTAATGTGAGCAAGTGCAGAACTTCCCGTGGAGCTGCCAGCCAAGATGGCCGCCGCATGCTAAGCTCCGCAAAGTCACGGTCGTGGACTCTGAAAAACCCGCTGCTTCCAACCACATTAAGACGCAGCTCGATGATAAACACCGGGGCAGGAAACGGGACGGCGATCCGACCCCCGAAAACATAGCAGTGGTGAAATCGGAGCGGCAAGAATCGGCAGCAGCGGGTCACCCCTCCCCCACTCCACGAGGCGAACGGCCGGCACCTGAGAGATACTGGTCTGGAGCGAGTGGACAGCAAAATAAGGTCGGAAGACAGGGGCAGCACGAGCACTGAATAAACAGGCTGACAGAGTGAGTCCCTTCTGGTACAAGAGGAAATTAGCAAAGGATAGCAGACCAGCGACTGGGGGAGTAAACAACGGGAGAGTGGGAGCTGCGGCAGGCAGGAAGGGCAGAGAGGGTTGGAGAGACTAACAGAGAGAAATGAATGCAACAGAGACTTTATAATCCCATATCAGCAGAGATAAGAGCTGGTGCAGCTGAGCCAAACTGTTATAGTACTAGCAAGAGAAGCCGAAGAAAGCAGATCAAGCCTGTATTAAGAGAGCAGCCTGGAGATTTAAAGAGACAGACGCACCTTTTTTTTTTTTTTTTTTATTCATCTAACCTCAGTCTAGGAAGAGAGAGGGAGGTGTACAACACTTTAAGTCCCTGCAGGAATGTTGAATTGGTGGAGTTGAACTTGCCTCATAAAGCATTGAGGAAGAAGGAGTGCTTGGGACGGTACTAGGATCCAAACAGGCACCTCAAAAGCGCTACTTTACTATACTGTGTATGGTGACCAGAGGATCTAGAAAAGAGCCGGAAAAACCCAAAGGAGAAGGCTCAAAGATGGCGGAGAAAAGCTCACCGCCATCGGTGAGTTCCGTATGGACCTTCGAAATTGTGACGGAAGTTAAGATGGCGGTGGAAGAAACTATGAGTCACCAACTTCAACAGATAATAGACAAATTGGATAGTATGGACCAACGGTTCACAACCTTCACAAAAGACTTTCAAGAGGTCCAGCAGAAACTGGGAGAAGTGGAAACGACGACGCAGGAGTCCACCATAGCTATAGTTGATCTAACAAAAAAAGTAGCAGTCTTAGAAGATAAAGTGGACGACTTAGAAAACTGCTCTCGACGGAATAACATCAGACTGGTAGGAATACCAGAAACCATCAAGGAGGGAGATCTGAGAGAATTTCTGGAACCCTGGCTTGCTAAGATATTACACAATGTAAGCACAGCAGGACCTCTCAAGATAGAGCGGGCACATCGTCTGGGGCCCAGGAAAGCTCCCAATGACCGGCCGAGGGTGGTCGTGTGTCTGCTCCACTATCATCATAAAATGGAGATACTCACAGCTCTCAGGAAAGGAGCAGCACTCGAGATTGAAGGCCACAAGATATTATGTTTTCAAGATTATTCCACTAAAGTCTCTCTTCAGCGTAAACAATATTCACAAGTCTGAGGGAGACTGCACAAACTGCAAATCCGTTTTGGACTATTATATCCAGCAAAATTACGTATCCAGCATAATGGAGCTGTGAGGTTTTATGATAATGTGGAGGCGGCCCAAGCGTTTGTAGACCAGATGGAGAGAGACAGACCGAGTCCTTCTAAAAACAAGAACACTATGATGGTGCGAAGCGCGTCATGAGTAACTGTGAGAATGATGATAGAAGAGATGAAAATATCTTATGTTGATGTTGAGTTAATTATCTCTGAAATGGTTAATGTTACACTTGCTGTTATGGATGTTATAAATCACAAAGGGGGGGGGGGAAGACACAAACTTAGGAACACTTGCTAAAGGAGTCCTCGATCGGAGACACGGAGGTTGTGCACCTTAGGAGTAGGGGGAAACAGAGGTTGGGAGGGGCAGGGATGGGATCAGGGGGGGATACAGTAAGAAGACATAACTTCATGGTCAGGAAGAAGAAGGACATAAGTAGTTGGGTACAGGAAACTATGGGAACACTGCCACATAAGAAGAAAGTGAGGGGGGTACTGGCTGGGATGCCCCCATTGCTTATTAAATGCAGGTATCAACTTGATGTACAATATGAAAAATGATTTTAGGTAATGGCACTTAAGATAGTGACTTGGAACGTGGGTGGCATCTCCTCACCGATCAAAAGACAGAAGATACTACAGACACTCCATAAACAAAATGTAGGAATAGCCTTACTTCAAGAGACACATTTGAATGCTAAAGAACATGCGAAACTAAGCAAGTGGTGGGTGGGAGCTTATTATGAGTCCCCGGCACAGGGCAAAAAAGTGGGAGTTATAATATTAATCAAGAAAGGGATTCAAGTCCATACTCATAAGATTGTGGCAGACACAGAGGGCAGATATGTACTAGTGCATTTAACGATAGAACGACAACCAATAGTCTTGTGTAATGTATATGCCCCCAATACATATAATAAAGCCTTTTATAAAAAAAACTTATGCAACATCTAACAAGTTTTGAAGGAATTCCCATGCTGGTAGGAGGGGGCTTTAATGCAGTGGCTGATTCAAAATTGGATAGGTCGCATGGGGGGAAGAGAGGGTCGGGGTCAGATTCGAGAGGAATAACTATGTTAAGTGAGGTCCTTGATTTAGTGGATGTGTGGTGGACTGTACACCCATTGGAATGGGATTATACCCATTTGTCTCGTGCACATGCTACCCTGTCATGTATAGACTATATTTTACTTTCACGCTCTTTATTCGCGAGGATTCGGGAGGCGGAAATAGGTCCTATAAATATATCCGATCATGCGATAGTACATGCCATCTTGGACCCTCCCGGACCCGTGTCTGCCCAAGTTCAATGGAGATTTCCTACTCGTTTGTATAACTACTACTACTATTAAACATTTCTATAGCGCTACTAGACTTACGCAGCGCTGTACAAATTAACATGAAAAGACAGTCCCTGCTCAACAGAGCTTACAATCTAAATTGATGAATGAATAAATGTTGTCCATATAAATTAATAAAGAGAGTTAAAGAGGGGCCATGCAAATGGGTCAGGGCCAAATGTTATTCAACCAATAGCTAGAAAATGTTATATTTACCCAAAAATATAAGCATTTTCAAGTTATCAATAGAAATCAAACAAAATAAAACATGGAAAAGAAAATAAGATGATACCTTTTTTATTGGACATAACTTAATACATTTCTTGATTAGCTTTCGAAGGTTGCCCTTCTTCGTCAGATCGGAAATAAGCAAATGTGCTAGCTGACAGTGAGGCATATTTTCAAAGCACTTTGGGAGGCTTCCATAGGTTTCTATGGAACTTTGGGAGGCTAAGTGCTTTGAAAATGAGCCTCAATGTATATAAGTGAAAACATTCAAGCATTACTATGACAGTCTGACAGGGTGGGAGGATGGGGGTGGGTCGGAGGTATGCATGGGGACATCAAAGCATATCATTGATATTCTAACAGGATGGGTGTGGATAGATGAGGGGTGGGGTGATCAACAGAGACATACAGCTTTCTGGTTTATAATGGGCTAGGAACCCCAGATCCTTGTTAAGTCCTTTCTGTTGGGTGTTAAAATATTCAATCATTCTGACTTCAAAGGTCTTACGTTCTTGTATGGTTTTAAAATTACCTTTCAGTATTCTCACTGTAAAATCACTGGTACAGTGTCCTGGTTCTGTGAAGTGCTGTCCCACCGGGGTGGGGGCCCTACTGGCTGTATTGTTCATGTGATGTCTACGTAAATTGAATCTTGTCTTAAGCATCTGGCCTGTTTCTCCAATATAGCATCCTTCGTTACATTTTTTACACTGAATGATATATACCACATTGGAAGATGAGCAAGTGAAAGATCCCTTTATGTTGAATATCTTTCCTTTGTGGATAACTGTGGGGTCCTGTGAAATATTTTGGCATAGTTTGCAACTGGATAAATTACAGGGACGTGTGCCCTTCTGTTCCTTTTCAGTCTGTGATGGAAGTTTACTTCTGATTAGCTTGTGTTTTAAGTTGGGTGGCTGTCGGAAGGCCAGTACTGGTGGGGATGGGAATATCTCTTTCAGTAATTCATCCTCCTGGAGTATAGGTTGTAGATCTCTTATGATTTTCCTCAGTTTTCCCAGCTCTGGATTGTATGTCACTACAAGGGGGATTCTGTCTGTGGATTTTTTCTCCTTGTACTGTAGCAGATTCTCCCTGAGTGTTTTGAGGGAGGTGGCAATATTCTTGGAGATTATTTTGGGGTCAGGCTTTTAAGGTGTCTGTCTCTGTCCCCTGGGTCAGAGCAGATACGGTGGTATCTTGTGGCTTGGCTGTAAATGATGGATCTTTTTGTATGTGAAGGATGGAAGCTCGAGTTGTGGAGGTAGCTGCATCTGTCTGTGGGTTTCTTGTATATAGATGTTTGTATACAGCCATCACTGATTGAGACCGTGGTGTCCAAAAAATTGACTTTTTCTGGGGAGTAGTCAATTTTGAATCTGATTGTAGGATGGTATGTATTGAAGGCAGAATAAAATTGTTTCAGTTTCTTCACCCTCCGTCCAAATCATAAAAATGTCATCGATGTACAGGTAGTATTTTAGAGGTTTGGTCTGGTGTGTATTCAGAAATGTCTCTTCCAGCTCAGCCATAAAAAGGTTGGCATATTGGAGTGCTGTCCTGGTGCCCATTGCAGTGTCCATTATTTCCAGATAGATATCATTGTTAAAGTGGAAGTAGTTGTGAGTTAAAATGAATTTGATTAATTTTGTAATAGTTTCTGGTGAGTATTGATGGTCCAGTGTGGATTTTTTTAGGAGTCTTCCACATGCCAGCTATGCCATCCGCATGTGGAATGTTGCTGTATAGTGATTCTACATCCATCGTGACCAGAAGGGTGTTAGGTGGTAGTTGCTTGATATTTTTCAATTTATTCAGAACGTCTGTGGTGTCTTGTATGAAGCTGTTAGTATTGTGTACGAGAGGTTTCAGAATTCCCTCTATGAATCCAGATATTTCTTCCGTGAGTGTGCCAATACCTGATATGATTGGTCTGCCAGGGTTTCCCGGTTTGTGGATCTTGGGTAGCATGTAGAATGTGCCCACAGCAGGCTGGTTTGGTATGAATTTCTTCAGGTGAGGTTGTGCTT
Source organism: Microcaecilia unicolor (assembly GCF_901765095.1). Lineage (NCBI taxonomy): Eukaryota > Metazoa > Chordata > Amphibia > Gymnophiona > Siphonopidae > Microcaecilia > Microcaecilia unicolor. Next base: position 147,461,267 of record NC_044041.1, on the reverse strand, counting down.
ATGTAGGAAATGTTTTGATAAGGTCTTTCAGCTGTTTTGTGTAATCCTGTGTGGGGTCCTCAGTTAGTTTTCTGTAGTATTTATTGTCTGAGAGCTGTCTGTGCCCCTCTTCAATGTATTTTTGTATGTCCATAATTACCACTGCGCCTCCTTTTTCTGCGGGTTTGATGATAATGCGTTCGTTAGTTTGTAGGGTTCTTATGGCCGCTCTTTCTGGTGGGGTAAGATTGTACAGGATTCTCTTTTGTTTGTTGGAAAGTTGGGATTTCACCCTATGTCTGAAACTTTCTATGTAATTATCCAGCTTGTAGTTTTGTCCCTCCTGTGGGGTGAAATAAGTGTTCTTTTGTTTAAGACTGTATTCCGGTCTGTTTGGTGTCCCTTTATTATAGAAATGTGTTTTAAGGCGCATTTTTCTAAAGAATTCTTCTAGGTCTGAGTATAGTTGGATTTCATCTAGTTTACTAGATGGGCATAATGAGAGCCCTTTGGAGAGCATAGAGACCTCATGTTGTGATAATTGATGGTTCGAGAGGTTTATTATCCCCATTTGGTTTGCATCTGTAAAGGTGTGATCAGTATTCCCTGGTTTGTTTGGGCTCTGATTTTCACATGCCTCAGATGTGTATCCAAGTGTCTCCAAGGTGTCTGGGGATGTTGGTTCTGCAGAGCTGTAGCTATTCAAGGATAAGCAGTTTATATCTTTTTGATTTTGCAGAAGAGAATATAGCTTTATTTCCTTTTTGCGGATAGCAATGTATTGTTTTTCTCCTTGGATGTTATGTAGGTCCTCTTTAAGTTGGTTCACAAGGTGTGGATGTAATTCCTCCATGTTCCTCATGATTACATCCCTTTGGGTTTGTATTATTTTCAAGAAACTAATCAGGAGCATAGGGGCACCCCAATTCTATATTGGAATACGGCAAAAGCTGTAGTACGGGGAGAGATCATAGCATACACGAGTCATCAAAACAAGGTAAGGGAGAGGGAGTTTCTCAGATTGGAAAAAGAAGTAACAAGAGTAAGGAAAGCATATGGGCGCCATCATAATTTGCAACTAAAAGCCCAACTATTAGAAATGCAGCAGGCCTCAAATGAAAGGCTTCATCAAAAGGCCCAAAAGAACTATGCTTATTATAGATATCAACTCTATAAATATGCAAATAAAAGCAGCAGGATGCTAGCACGGTTGTCAAAACCTAAGCAGGGGCCCAATAAAATAGATGCTCTGTACGCCTCTAGCAGGGCACTGGAGAATAAGGATGCTCAAATCAATAAAATCATGTTAGAATATTACACGAGTTTGTACTCACCCCCTAATCCATCGCCGCTGGAAAGTGAGATGTATCTAAGTGGACAAGATATTGTCCGAGTAGAACAAGAGAGTCTAGCCATGTTAAATGCTACCATAACAGCAGACGAAGTATCGTGGGCAATACAACAAGGACCCCTGGGAAAGGCCCCGGGCCCCGATGGTTATAGAGGGGAATTTTATAAATTGCTTAAAGAGGAGGTGGTACAGCCGCTAACAGACATGATTAATGCCATTGTGCAGGAACAACAAATGCCCCCATCCCTAAGGCTTGCACAAATTATAGTATTACCAAAGCCGGGACGAGATACGAAGAAGCCAGAATCTTATAGGCCGATTTCACTTTTAAATTATGAAGCCAAATTATATGCAAAAGTCCTAGCGAACCGCCTAGCCCGAATACTACCAGACATTATTGAGGAGTCTCAAGTAGGCTTTGTGCAGGGCAGAAACATTACAAAAAATGTTAGGAAGATACTTACAACATTAGAGGTAGTCTCCAATCAGGCAATACCATCTGTGTTAGTCAGCTTCGATGCCGAAAAGGCATTCGACAGAGTGGTATGGGACTTTTTATTTGGGACATTAGAAGCCTATGGAATAAGTGGGGTTTTTCAGGAGGCAATATGGGCGTTATACTATCTTCCCCAGGCCCAGATGTGGGTTAATGGAATACTATCTGCCCTCTTCTCCATACACCGGGGCACCAGACAGGGATGTCCGCTGTCACCCCTATTGTTTGTATTAACATTAGACCCCTTAATCAGAGACGTTCAAAGGTCACCTGATATACGGGGGGGGGGGGGGTCATGGTAAGCGTAGATATGTTCAAGATCACAGCATTTGCTGATGACTTACTAGCCCATCTAACTTATCCAGGAACCTCGCTGCCAGCTCTATTAGAATGTATGGCAGAATATGGAGATTTTTCTGGCTTTAAGTTAAACCTGGAGAAGGTGAGGCGAACCATGAAGAGAGTTGGCAGGGGCACATCCCATTGAAATGGGCAGATGGGTCCTTTCATTACCTGGGTGTACCCAGGATACCTCAAAATTGTACCAACTGAACACAGAGAAGTTGCTGCAGGATACAGGACGCTCTCTTGAACAGTGGAGCCATCTACCCTTGTCTCTCATAGGTAGAATCAATTTGTTTAAAATGCTCATATTCCCAAGATGGCTCTACATATTACAAGTTATGCCAATATATTTATTAAGCAGGGATATACGAAAATTATATAGGATTTGTAGGAAATTCCTTTGGGGTAGGAAGAAGTCCAAATTGCGCCTAGAATACCTCTTTGACAACTGGGCACGGGGAGGCTTGGGGCTCCCCAATATACGAAGATATAACCAGGCCTGTCTTATGCGCCACCTTCGAGATTGGCTGTTAGATACCAATCACTTCACCCCGATTAGATGGGAGCAGGCATTGTATAAACCTTGGCATGTAAACTTTCTTTTGCAAGCCAATTCAAATAGCCTACCGTTAGCATGTAAGAAAAGCTTTTTGCTATGACCTTTAAGACAAGTTTGGCAATACCTAATGAAAGCTTGGAATCAGAACCCAAATGTTAGTGATCAGTTGCCTATTCGAGGAAATGGGGACTTCCAACCCGGAATGGAAGCAGGGATCATTAAAAATTGGTCGGTAAAGGGAATCACATTAGTTGAACACTTAGTCAATGAGGATGGAAAGTTATACACATTTCAAGACTTGCAACAGAAGCTTTCCATTACCAACAAAGACTATTATGCTTATAGACAATTACATCACTATTGGTTTAGTTTAGACCAAGAGGCCTTGGGAACAAAACTGGGTCAAAAGCTCTGAGACTTCTTAAAGGGGGATGAATATGACCAGGTTTCGATATCTAGTTTACATAAAGCACTGCTGCTGTTCCCCCCCCCCCCCCCCCCTGTAATTATGAAGCTCTTAAAGAGGCATGGAGCAAAGAACTAGGTTATGAATTGAAGGGAGTAAATTTTGCAAAATTGATAACAGATATCCCAAAGCAGGTGGGGGGGGGGGGCGGAATTGCAGGAGAGTCAATACAGGATAATACACAGGGGACACATGACAAAAACACAAGCAGCAAGGGCAGGGTGGACACCTGACGCTCAATGTCCTAAATGTAACAGGGGACGGAATACCTTTATGCATGCATTTTGGAGCTGTGATAGAATGAAAATATTTTGGAAGGCGGTGCATAAATATTTTGAAAACATTACTGATCAAAGAATAATCCCATCATAGAGAGAAGTACTTTTAAATAGAAGGGCAGCTTATGGGATCTCCGATAGGAATTTGGAACTATTATTATGCAAAGCACATGCTGTGGGAAAGAAATGTATACTCAGGCACTGGATGCAGGAGGAATCGCCCTCCTTTTGGTATTGGAGGAATAAATTTCATGAGCTGATGTTATGGGAGGCCAGGGAAGCTCAGGATTCTCCAAAGAAAAGAAAGCGGTTTGTTTCTATTTGGAATAAATATTTGCAAAGTATTTCCCATAAAGCAAGAAGTGCAGTGTTAAATAAAGTTTCTACACAATAAGAAGGAGAAGGAAGAGTCATGAGGGAGAGGGAGTCTCAGGGTATCTTTGTGGGGGGGGGGGGGGGGGAGTCTGGACAAGGAATACAATAGACAGAGAGGATAATGGTATATAAAGCTTTAAGAAGCACCAGTAATGCAGTGAACCTTTACCAACACATTAAATATAGGAAAATGAAGAGGATGGCTATGACTAGACCATGAAAGGATTATGAATGAGCATGGAGTATTTAAAAAGATGGGGGGGGAGAGGAGGGGGAATAATAGTAATAAGGGGTTCAATCACGGATTAATGTAAGGTGTTACTACTGGAATTACGGTTTGAGTTTAATGTAACATGCTGACTTGTTTCTTTCAGTGTACATGGCAAAAGTGAAGGTATTAAGGGGGGAGGGGGATAAGAGAGGGTACTGTCATAAAACAAAAACTGGTGATAGCAACTAAAGATTAATGTACATAAGAACGATAGCTTTACAATTTGTTGTATATGTACTCTAATGAATGTGTTACCAGGTGGAATCATCAATAAAAATGTTGACACATAATGTGAGCAAGTGCAAAGTGATGCATGTGGGAAAAAGGAACCCGAATTATAGCTGCGTCATGCAAGGTTCCACGCTAGGAGTCACGGACCAAGAAAGGGATCTAGGTGTTGTCGTTCATGATACGTTGAAACCTTCTGCTCAGTGTGCTGCTACGGCTAAGAAAGCAAATAGAATGTTAGGTATTATTAGGAAAGGAATGGAAAACAAAAATGAGGATGTTATAATGCCTTTGTATCGCTCCATGGTGCGGCAGCACCTCGAATATTGTGTTCAATTCTGGTCGCCGCATCTCAAAAAAGATATGGTGGAATTAGAAAAGGTGCAGAGAAGGGCAATGAAAATGATAAAGGGGATGGGACGACTTCCCTATGAGGAAAGGCTAAAGCGGTTAGGGCTGTTCAGCTTGGAGAAAAGGCGGCTGAGGAGAGATATGATAGAGGTCTATAAAATAATGAGGGAGTTGATCGGGTAGATGTGAAGTGTCTGTTCCGCTTTCCAAAAATACTAGGACTAGGGGGCATGCGATGAAGCTACAATGTAGTAAATTTAAAACGAATCAGAGAAAATATTTCTTTACTCAATGAGTAATTAAACTCTGGAATTCGTTGCCAGAGAATGTGGTAAAGGCGGTTAGCTTAGCGGGGTTTAAAAAAGTTTTGGACAGCTTCCTAAAGGAAAAATGAGAGTGAGACTGGGTGCGAGTGTGTCTGTCAGAGAGAGAGTGCATGCCAGGGGCCCTACCTCCCTCCCAGTTCCAGGGTCTATAAAATAATGAGGGAGTTGAACGGGTAGATGTGAAGCGTCTGTTCACGCTTTCCAAAAATACTAAGACTAGGGGGCATGCGATGAAGCTACAATGTAGTAAATTTAAAACAAATCGGAGAAAATGTTGCTTCACTCAACGTGTAATTAAACTCTGGAATTCGTTGCCAGAGAATGTGGTAAAGGCGGTTAGCTTAGCGGAGTTTAAAAAAGGTTTGGAAGGCTTCCTAAAGCAAAAATCCATAGACCATTATTAAATGGACTTGGGGAAAATCCACTTTCCGGGATAAGCAGTATAAAATGTTTTTGTACATTTTTGGGATCTTACTGGGTATTTGTGACCTTGATTGGCCACTGTTGGAAACAGGATGCTGGGCTCGATGGACCTTTGGTCTTTCCCAGTATGGCAATACTTATGTACCTGTTTTTATAATGAATAAATAAACTACAAAACCAAAGATAGGAACTGACTGTCTGCAAATAGCAATACCTTTGATTTTTCTCCTTACACATTATTTAATTGAACATATTCATGATATAATATATTCTTATACTTGTATAAGGGAACCCTCGGAAGATACCACTTATAAGGGCAATATCATTAATTCTTTTGCCTAGTGGCATAGCATCTCTTCATTGGGCTATCCCTTGATTCATTTTTTTGTAGTGCTATTGCAAACACGTAAAAGTGCTCAAACTGCATGTGCTCTAAATAATAATAAACTTATCTTGTCTTTAAGCCGTGTCCGTGTCTCTTAATGCTGAAATCCACTTGGGCTTCCCCTGATTGCGCCCGACACCGCGGGTTTCAGTGCTTTCGTCAGGGACTCGGGTTAATTGCCCTCAACAGATACACAATGACCTGTAAACTGAGACATCGGCGCTGAATGCTTGTGCTGCACTCATAAGTTCTTTGTAGGCGCTATTTAAAGGCTACCAACAGCTGTCGCTTCAGCATGACGTCACTATGAAAACAAAAAGTCTTGAGCCAATGAATGTAGTCCAACCAGACACCATAAATAATATCCTTGCTAACATGTAAGCGTCTTATCCCACCACAAAAACTGATACATCCCAATATTTTCCCTTTTATTTACACAGAAATAAAATTAAAATTAATAGTGTTAGTCCTGTTGGATCAATAATCATTGCAAAGGACTTAACTCAAATCATAGAGTTCCATTCCACAGTTTCATTCAATCCCTGTGGGCTAATAGTTTGTAACCTGTGTATCCACCACTGCTCTCTCCTGGTTAAAGTTGAAGTCCGGTCCCGACCTCCGTTTGACTCTAATACCTGCTCTATTATAAACCATCTAAGGTCTGAAAAAACATGATGATGTTGTAAACAATGAGAAACTAGTGGAGCAGTCAGAGTCCTTGTAGTGAGACGGCTTTTATGTTCCACCAGACGTATTCTCATGGTTCTAATTGTGCGCCCCACATAGTATAGAGAACAAGGACAACATATAATGTACACTACATACGATGAAAGACAAGTAGTCCGTTGTTCCATCTTGTATGTACATTGAGTACCTGCATGAGTCCATTGGGACAAAGTCATAGTTTGTGTACAAAACTGACACTGACCACATGGTTGATGACATCCTTGATCTCTTGTTCTAAATGTCGGGGGAAAATTTGTATGAACCAGTTGATCCTTAAGATTCCTACCCCGAGTATAAGCAATGCAGGGATGTTGGCGAAAGACTGAATGAAATGTCAACACCTGCCAATGCTTATGTATTAGATGTGCCACCTCAGGAGCCAAAGTGGAGAAGCCCAATACACAAACTGTTCGTTCCATTTGTTCTTTTTGTTTATCCAATAACAGTAATGGGCGTTGAGCATACCAAGCTCTTTTGTATGCTTGTTGTATACACTTCTGAGTATACCCTCTTGCTTGCAGTTTCAACGTAAGGATAGAGGCTTGAACTTTGAATGCTTCATCAGTGGAACAAATTCTTCGAAGACATAAGAACTGTCCCACCGGAAGAGACCATTTCAACTTATATGGATGATGACTGTTCCATGAAAGAAGAGTGTTGCGATCAGTGGGTTTATGGTACACTGTTACCTGTAATTGACCGTGTGCCTTGTATATCCAAGTATCCAAAAATGAAATATTGATATTACTGCTGCTCATAGTAAATTTTAAATTACTATCGATATTATTCAGCCATTGCAAAAATGATTTTAATTGATCCTCCGTCCCATGCCATAAGAAAAAAACATCATCAATAAAGCGATGCCAATTCGTAATATTTTCAATATACCAGTGTGACTGGTATAAATTGTTTTCCTCAAATTGATTGACATATAAATTGGCCACATATCAGTCAAGTTCCAGAGGTGATCTGGGAAATTATAGACCGGTGATCCTGATGGTGCAGGGCAAAATGGTACAGACTATTATAAAGATCAAAATTACACAGTCAAAAGCATGGAGTAATGAGACAAAGCCAACATGGCTTTAGTGAAGGGAAATCTTGCCTCACCAATCTATTACATTTCTTTGAAGGAGTAAACAAACATAGATAAACATGAGCCGGTTGATATTGTATATCTGGATTTTCAAAAGGTATTTGAAAAAGTACCTCATGAAACACTCCACAGGAAATTGGAGAGTCATGGGATAGGAGGTAGTGTTCTGTTGTGGATTTAAAACTGGTTAAAATATAAAAAGTAGAGAGTAGGGTTAAATGGTCAGTATTCTTGAAGAACGGTAGATAGTGGGGTTCCCCAAGGGTCTGTGCTGGGACCGCTGCATTTCAACATATTTATAAATAACCTAGAGATGGGAGTAACTAGTGAGGTAATTAAATTTGCTGATGACACAAAGTTATTCAAAGTTGTTAAATTGCATTACAAGAGGACCTTGGGAGACTGGGCATCCAAGTACATAAGTATTGCCATACTGGGACAGAGCAAAGGTCCATCAAGCCCAGCATCCTGTTTCCAACAGTGGCCAATCCAGGTTACAAATAACTGGCAAGATCCTGAAGAAGTAAAAAAAACGTTTTATAATGCTTAAGCCAGAAATAGTGGATTTTCCCTGTCCAATTTAATAATGATCTATGGACTTTTCCTTTAGGAAGCTGTCCAAACCTTTTTTTAAACTCTGCTAAGCTAACCGCCTTTACCACATTCTCTGGCAACGAATTCCAGAGTTTAATTACACGTTGAGTGAAGAAAACTTTTCTCTGATTCGTTTTAAATATACTACTTTGTAGCTTCATCACATGCCCTCTAGTCCTAGTATTTGTGGAAAGTGGAAACAGAAGCTTCACGTCTACCCGTTCAACTCCACTCATTCTTTTATAGACCTCTATCATATCTCCCCTCAGCCGCCTTTTCTCCAAGCTGAAGAGCCCTAGCCGCTTTAGCCTTTCCTCATAGGGAAGTCATCTCATCTCCTTTGTCATTTTTGTCACTCTTCTCTGCACCTTTTCTAATTCCACTATATCTTTTTTTAGATGCAGCAACCAGAATTGAACACAATATTCAAGGTGCGGTCGCACCATGGAACGATACGAACGCATTATAATGTCCTCATTTTTGTTTTCCATTCCTTTCCTAATAACACCTAACATTCTATTTGCTTTCTTAGCTGCAGCAGCACACTGAGCAGAAGGTTTCAACATATCATCAACGACGACACCTAGATCGCTTTCTTGGTCTGTGACTCCTAACGTGGAGCCTTGCATGTACATAAGTACATAAGCACCGCCATACTGGGAAAAGACCAAGGGTCCATGAAGCCCAGCATCCTGTCTCCGACAGTGGCCAATCCAGGCTTCAAGAACCCGGCAACCTCCCCCCCCCAAAAAAAAAAAAAATTAATAATGTTTAATGGACTTTTCCCTTGGGAATCTGTCCAAACCCCCTTTAAATTCCGTAAGGCCAGCTGCTGTCACTACATTCTCCGGCAACGAGTTCCAGAGTCTAACTGCACGCTGAGTAAAGAAAAACTTTCTCCTATTTGTTTTAAATCTACCATATTCTAGCTTCATCTTGTGTCCCCTGGTTTTGTTGTTGTTTGAAAGTGTAAACAAATGCTTCACATCCGTGTGCTCTACTCCGCTCATTATCTTGTAGACTTCTATCATATCACCCCTCAGCCGCCTTTTCTCCAAGCTGAAGAGCCCTAACCTTCTCAGCCTTTCCTCATAGGGAAGTCGTTCCATTCCCTTTATCATTTTCGTCGCCCTTCTCTACACCTTTTCTAATTCCTTTATATCTTTTTTGAGATGCGGCGACCAGAATTGGACACAATACTCGAGGTGCGGTCGCACCATGGAGCGATACAACGGCATTATAACATCCTTGTGTTTGTTTTCCATCCCTTTCCTAATAATACTCAACATTCTTTGCATGATGTAGCTATAATTCGGGTTCCTCTTTCCCACGTGTGTCACTTTCCACTTTCTCACATTAAACGTCATCTGCCATTTAGCCGCCCAGTGCCCCGTCTCGTAAGGTCCTTTCATAACGTTTTACAATCCTCCCGCGATTTAACGACTTTGAATAACTTTGTGTCATCAGCAAATTTAATTACCTCACTAGTTACTCCCATCTCTAGGTCATTTATAAATATGTCATTTATAAATATGTTGAAAAGCAGCGGTCCCGGCACAGAGCCCTGGGGAACCCCACTAACTACCGTTCTCCGTTGAGAATACTGACCTTTAACCCTACTCTCTGTTTTCTATTCTTTAACCAGTTTTTAATGCAGAATAGGACAGTACTTCCTATCCCATGACTCTCCAATTTCTGCTGGAGTCTTTCTTGAGGTACGACATTCTGAAAATCCAGATACACAATATCATCCGGCTCACCTTTATCCACATGTTTCTTCACTCCTTCAAAGAAATGTAGTAGATTGGTGAGTCAAGATTTCCCTTCACTAAATCCACGTTGGTTTTGTCTCAATAATCCATGCTTTTGAATATGCTCTGTAATCTTGTTCTTTATAATAGTCTCTACCATTTTGCCCAGCACCGACGTCAGACTCACCAGTCTATAATTTCCCGGATCTCCTCTGGAACCTTTTTTAAAAATCGATGTTACATTGGCCACCCTCTAATCTTCCGGTACCACGCTCAATTTTAAGGATAAATTACATATTACTAACAATAGCTCCGCAAGTTCATTTTTCAGTTCTATCAGTACTCTGGGATGAATACCATCTGGTCCAGGAGATTTGCTACTCTTCAATTTGTAGAACGCCTCATTACATCCTCCAGATTTATAGAGAATTCATTCAGTTTCTCCAACTCATCAGCTTCGAATACAATTTCTGGCACCGTTATTTCCCAAATCTTCCTCGGTGAAGACCAAATTAATTTAATCTCTCCACTATGGCTTTGTCTTCCCTGACCGCCCCTTTTACCCCTCAGTCATCTAGCGGTCCAACCGATTCTTTGGCCGGCTTCCTGCTTTTAATATACCTAAAAATAATGTTACCATGTGTTTTTACCTCCAACGCAATCTTTTTTTTCAAAGTACCTCTTAGCCTTATCAGCGCTTTGTATTTGATTTGACATTCCTTATACTGTTTCTTATTATTTTCAGTCTGTTCCTTCCATTTTCTGAAGGATTTTCTTTTAGCTCTAATAGCTTCCTTCACCTCACTTTTTAACCATGCCGGCTGTTGTTTGGTCTTCCGTCCTCTTTTAATACGCAGAATATATTTGGCCTGTGCTTCCAGGATGGTGTTTTTGAACAGCATCCATGCCTGATGTAAATTTTTGCCCCTTGCAGCCACTCCTCTAAGTTTTTTTTTTTCACCTCTTCTCATTTTGTCATAGTCTCCTTTTTTAAAGTTAAATGCTAACGTATTTTATTTCCTATGTATACTTACTTCAAAGCTAATATCAAATCCGATCATATTATGATCACTGTTATCAAGCGGCCCCAGCACCATTACCTCCCGCACCAGATCATGCGCTCCGCTAAGGACTAGGTCTAGAATATTTCCTTCTCTCGTCGGCTCCTGTACCAGCTGCTCCATAAAGCAGTCCTTGATTTGGTCAAGGAATTTTACCTCCCTTGCATGCCCCGATGTTACATTTACCCAGTCAATTTTGGGGTAATTGAAATCACCCATTATTATTGTGTTGCCCAGTTTGTTTGCGTCCCTAATTTTCTTTAACATTTCTTCATCCGTCTGTTCATCCTGGCCAGGCAGACGGTAGTACACTCCTATCACTATTCTATTCCCCTTAAACATGAAATTTCAATCCACAGCGATTTCAAGATGTGTTTTGTTTCCTGCAGAATTTTCAATCTATTTGATTCAAGACTCTCCTTAATATACAATGCTACCCCTCTACCAATTCGATCCACCCTGTCACTATGATATAATTTGTACCCCGGTATGACAGTGTCCCACTGGTTATCCTCCTTCTACCAGGTCTCAGAGATGCCTATTATATCTAATTTTTCATTTAGTGCAATATATTCTAACTCTCCCATCTTATTTCTTAGGCTCCTGGCATTTGCATATAGACATTTCAAACTATGTTTGTTGTTCCTATTTACATCATGCTCAGTACTTGACAGTATTTGCAATCTTTTGTCTGATTTTTATTTAAGGACACCTGATCTACTATGGTCTCTTTTGCAATCTCACTATTGGGATACCCTATCTTCCCTGTGTTGCTGATATCTTTGAAAGATACCTTATCCCGAACTATGCGCATTTGAGCGACTGTTGGCCTTCCCCCAGTCTCTAGTTTAAAAGCTGCTCTGTCTCCTTTTTAAATGCCAGTAGCCTGGACCCACCCTAGTTAAGGTGGAGCCCATCCTTTCGGAATAGGCTCTCCCTTCCCCAGAATGTTGCCCATTTCCTAACAAATCTAAAACCCTCCTCCCCTGCACCATCATCTCATCCATAAGTTCAAAGTGATGCATGTGGGAAAGAGAAACTCAAACTTTGTCTACGTAACGCAAGGTTCCACACTAGGAGTCACTGACCAGGAAAGAGATCTAGGTGTCATCATTGATGATACGTTGAAACCCTCTGCTCAGTATATGGCAGTGGCTAATAAAGCAAATAGAATGTTATGTATTATTAGGAAAGGATTGGAAAACAAAAATGAGGATGTTATAATGCCTTTGTATCACTCCATGGTGCAACCACACTTCGAATATTGTGTGCAATTCCAGTCACCGCATCTCAAAAAAAATATAGAATTAGAAAAGGTACAGAGAAAGGCGACTAAAATTATAAAGGGAATAGGACGACTTCCCTATGAGGAAAGGCTAAAGCGGCTAGGGCTCTTCAGCTTGGAGAAAAGACGGCTGAGGGCAGATATGATAAAGGTCTATAAAATAATGAGTGGAGTGAAACAGGTAGATGTGAATCCTTTGTTTACTCTTTCCAAAAATACTAGGACTAGGCGGCACACATTGAAGCTACAAAGTAGTACATTTATTGCAAATAGGTTTTTATTGATGATGGTATCAATCATTAGGTATAATACAGTACAGTATCCATTGCAGATAAGTCTTGAATCAAACTTCAAACATCAAACTATCACATCATCATTTTATACAATCTTAGAACTATACCTAACCTCCTCCCTCCCTCCCCCCCCCCCCCCCCCAAAAACCCCCCCGGAGGGAACATTCCTCTTTCTTCTCATTGTCTATGGAGCCTAAACATCTGTGTATTTACTCTACTGACACCACACAAACTATTATTTATATGATTGTGTACATCAAAAATTTAGTATAGGACCTTTCACCGCTGGAGGCAATGTCAACCAAAATGGAGTCCATATCTTACAAAAATCTGTTTCTTTAAAGGTTTCTTTCTGATCCACCAGCCGTCTCTCAAACCTCATGAGACAAACCATTTGGCATCTCCATTGATGAACTGTGGGAATTTTATTTGTAATCCACTCGGTTAGTATTACTTTCTTCGCTAAAGTGGTTGCCCGAATTGCAAATCCTCTATAACCAGCTGGGGTCGGGGACACCAATCCCGGATTGCCAAACAATAATTGTGGCTCATAACACCATGTTGCCTTCCACATAAGGGATACATGTTTTAGGAGACTCCTCCAGAACTTTGCTATTTTTGCACAATGCCAAAACATATGTCCTAACTGTACTCCCATCTCGCCACATTTCAGACAGGACCCATCCGTCGAGGCTCCCATATGGAAGGCCCTTCTTGGCGGAATATGTGCACGCATAGCAAACTTAAATTGTAATTCCCAATGTGACATCATCCTGCAAGAGCCTCGCAAAGACAAAACATATGCTTTAAGAATTTGGTAGGAAATTTCTGTTCCTAAGTCTATGGTCCAGGCCTGTGCCAGACCCTTGTAATCAGGTTCTGGTATTGTGTCTCTGATGTGTCTATGGTGCATCCGAAGTGGAACTTTATTTTGTGCCTGTAAGGAGAATGCATCAGGCAGTTCCTCCTGTACGTCCTCCGTCAGGTCTTGCCACTCCAGAGCGGAAATGTAATGTTTTAATTGCATGTAGTGGAAGTACTCTGATTGTCGACAAGAATATTTAGACTTCAGCTCTTCAAATGGTTGAATTTGCCCCTCCTCAGTCAACACTTGCATTATGTAACTTAACCCTTTGCTTTTCCAACGGCGGAACACACCGTATATCTGTCCTGGCGGGAAGTCTGGATTGTCACATATGGTCAAGTATGGTGTGGTCCTTGATGAGAAATGGTGAAGTCGACAGATCCATCTCCAAACTGCTTTCGCTGTTGGCATTATATGAGAGTCCTGTAGTATCGGCGGGATCCGACCTCCTCCTGTATGTAGCAGGTTACTAAAGTGGATCCCAGCAGTGACTTGTGTCTCCAAATCTGTGGCAGAAAACTCCGCTGTGTTACGAAACCAATCTGAGACGTGTCTCATACCACATGCTACAGTAAGATGTCTCACACTCAAAAGTCCCAGGCCTCCATGTTCCACCGACGTCTGGAGCGTTGCAATCGGTATCCGAGCCTTCCGCCCTTTCCACAAAAATTTGTTCAGATGCTTATTCAATTTCTGTTCATCTTCCAAGCGTAGAAACAGTGGCAAGGTTTGGAAGACATATAGCCACTTGGGCACAATAACCATATTATATAAGGCTATCCTCCCTGTTATTGATAATGGATAATCATGCCACAGTCTCAGCTGCATACAAGTCTGAGTAAGTAATGGTTGCACATTTTTAAAGTATAGGGTAGTCAAATCCTGTGGTATATAAGTGCCCAAGTATTTGATTTTTTCTTTTTCCCATATCAAATTCCTCTCACCCACACTCATGCCTCCTGCCTGTGGGTATATCATCAATCCCTTGGACTTCTGCAAATTTAGCAAGAAGCCTGACAAGTTCCCATATTCCGTAATTATAGATAACATAGCTTCCAATGCCTCCTGCGGTCTGGATGTAATCACGGCCAAGTCATCAGCAAACGCTAACACTTTAACTTGTCCCTCTCCCACCATCACTCCCGGTATATCCTGCTCGGATTTCAAAGCCCTCAGCAGTGGTTCCAATGCTAGCACAAAAAGTAAAGGTGAGAGAGGGCACCCCTGTCTAGTACCCCTCTCTATCCCAAATGGTGCAGCTTTGACCCCATTAACCAAAATCACAGCTTCTGGGTCTTTATATAGAGCTATTATGGTCTGATAGAACCAGCCCTGGATTCCCATATATTTAAGAGTTGTGAATAGGTATTCCCAGCCCACTAGGTCAAAAGCTTTTTCAGCATCCAAACTATACAGACAAGTCGGCACACCCCGCTGCTGACTCGATGCCATTGCCAACAGTAGTCGGCGCACATTCCCAACTGCCTGCCTAGTTCTGACAAAGCCTACCTGCTCCTGTCCTATTACCCTAGGTAATATCGTGGCCAACCTATTGGCAAGAATTTTGGACAGGATTTTAATGTCCACATTTATGAGTGAGATTGGTCTATAGGAGGCAGCCTGATCTTCTGGGCGCCCTGGTTTGGGAAGGAGCGAAATCAATGCTGTATTAGAGTACTGGGGAAATTCACCTTCTGTTATGACCTGAGTATAGTAATCACAGAGAGGCCCCACGAAAGAGGTTGGTAGTAATTTATAAAATTCCCCTGTAAATCCGTCAGGCCCTGGCGCGGAACCCAAGGGTAGGGATTTAATCACCTCCTGGATCTCTTTCCCCTATAATGGACCTTCCAGCATGTTTAATTCTATTTCCATTAGTTTGGGTACCCCCACGCGTTCCAAAAAACTGTTAAGTACTTGGCGATCTGGTTTTGGGGTTGCCTGATATAGAGCCTTAAAGTGCCTTGTGAATATTCTTGCAATGTCTTCACTATTATTGTACTGCACTCCTTTCTCATCTCTCAAAGTCGTTATTGGTTGCTGATTTCCCCAAGCCCTTACTAATCTCATTAACATTGATCCCGACCTATTCCCAAATCTTTGCAGTTTAAATTTTTGATACGCCAGGGATCTGCACATGCGTTCATGCAACAATGAATTAAGTGTAACCTGCATTGCCTGCAATTGTTCTTTTGTTGTGGCATTGGGGCTACGTATATAACGGACTTTCGCCTTCTGCAGTTTAGCTTCCAGCCTCAAGATTGCTATGGAATGTTTTTTGTTCCTGGCATGGGCATAGGCTATCACCTCCCCTCGCAATACAGCTTTTGCAGCCGACCAGAACAATGTTGGTTGAGTCATATGCCTTCTATTATTCTGCTTGTAATCTTCCCATTTCTGATGGAGAAAATCCCGGAATTCCCTGTTATGGTAAAGATATGCCGGGAATCTCCATCCCCCTGATGTCTGATAGAACCTCGTAGTCTCCACATCTATCCACACCATAGAATGGTCAGACAACCCCCCTGGGCCTATTTCTGCTCTAGCTACCCATGAGAATGCTGTTCGACTTATCAGTATGTAGTCTAGTCTAGAGAGCGTGCCATGTGCTCGAGAAACATGAGTATAATCACGCTCTCCAGGGTGTAGTGCCCTCCATGTATCCACCAAGTCTAGAGAGCGCATGAAGGACCTCATGGCCCGTGATTTAGGCCCTCCCCGAGATATCACATTTGGATCAGAGCAATCTACATGATAGTCTGAGACCAGATTAAAATCGCCCATGACTATAAGTTGTGAAGCTTTGTATGGTATACATATTTCCATTAACTTCGCATTGAATTTTGCATCATAGACATTAGGTCCATATAATCCCAGCACCAAGAATTCTCTATTTTGTATCCATAACTTAACCACTACGTAATCACCCTGTGGACCAACCTGCACTACTTCGGATTTGGCTGCTAACCCCTTGCGTATTAATAGGGCCACTCCGCCTTTCCGCCCTCCTGCTGAAGTGTAGTGGACCTCCCCCACCCATCTAGTTCTCAATTTCCTATGCTCTTCCGGGGAGAGTCTAGTTTCTTGTAAACACCCTACATCTACTTTATGTCTCTTTAGGGCCTCCAGAATTTTCACTCTTTTAATTGGAGTTGCTATCCCTCCCACATTCCATGTAGCAAACCTTAAAGTTTTAATCTTCCTCTCCGTAAAGCTTTGTCGTCTTTAGCTACTTCCAAACACATCTCCCGGGCGCCCAGCCTCACCCGAGAGATCCAAAATGTCAAGTGTCTCCAGTCTGATCCCCAGCTAACATCCCTCCTATCACATCCAGCCCGCTTTTCCCTCTGATCGCTTTTGCATTGTGAATTACACAAACATTTATCACCTTCTTTCCTTCTACCCAACATTACCATTATTCCCCCTTCCCTCCCTCTCCTATCCCCCCTCCCCCCCCAACCCCCCCTGTTACAACCCAAAACAACTTAACTCCCATCCTTATTCACCCAACGGAGATCAGATGAGATTTGAACCCCCCCCCCCCAAACACACACACGTTATCATCTCATATCAATCCCACCACCTACTGTTCCTTTCACCGTTAATTACATAAGCATCTCTGCATATAAAGTACAACACACAACCATTTTAACTTGTCATAATCATACACTTGAACTTAGACCTTATGGAATGTTCTCTGCGTCTTAGAAGCCTTCTCTTGTCTCTCATGTCGCATCCAGTCCAGCAATAAATTTTGTGGCCTCTTGTGGTGTTTTAAAGAGATGCCATTTTCCCTGGTGTTGGAGTTTTAATGTCGCTGGATAGATTAAGGCAAATTTCTTTTGATTTTCTGCTAGAGTTTGGCAGATTGGCTGGAATGCCCGTCGCTTCTCCTGTAAGCATAGTGAAAAATCCTGAAATATCTTGACGGAGCTGCCGTTATAAAACAGCTTATCGCGCTTCAGCCGAGCCCCTCTCAGGATCTCCATCTTGTGCACAAAATTGTGCACCTTTACAATCACCACTCTTGGCCTTTGATTTTGTTCCAGCTTACGCCCTAATCTGTGGGCCCTTTCCAGGCACAAGGATTCTGTATTATCTGAGAGCACCATTTCTTCAGCCAGCCATTTTTCCAGTGCTGATTGTAACATGTGCTCCGGAATTGTTTCTGGAATGCCTACCAAGCGTAAATTATCACGTCGCGAACGATTCTCCAACTCATCGATCTGTTGAGATTGTAGATGCACTAACTTTTTAAGCTCTTCCAGCTGTTTGACTTGCCCAGCCTCGCCGTCTTCTATGGCCGACACTCTGTGCTCTAACTCTCCCGTTCGACGGGTAGTGTCATCCAAACGTGTTTCCATCGAGGTGAGCTGATTAGAGAGCTGCTGTAATTGAGGCTCTAATGCCGACTTTACCGCTTCGGTTAATTGTATTAGTTGTTGTTCTGTGAAAGTTACCTCTTTCGGGCTTGGCCCGGGGCTCGGCGCCATTTTGGGATCCATCCCCCGCGGCTTCTCCGCATCTTTTTTGATGCTTTTCGCCGGCATCCCCGCTTCAATTTTTATAACAAAAGGGTCCATATAAGCTAACTTGCTGCTTTATGTATTTTTCGCGGTTCACTACCGCCCGGTAAGCAGTGTGTTGTGTCCGAGGGGGAGGCAGGGTCCGAGAGAGGAGCTACTGCACGTCTGCTCCACTCAGCTCATCACGTGATCTCCACAAAGTAGTACATTTAAAACAAATTGGAGAAAATATTTCTTTTTTTTTTTATCAGTTTTTAACATTTACATTCATGTCAAATAACATAAATTTAGAATTTAAGAAATCTAGTATACTGAATAAATCTAACAGGTACAATAAAGCTTTAGAGAAAATATTTCTTCACTCAACATATAATTAAACTCTGGAATGTATTGCCAGAGAATGTAGTAAAAGCAGTTAGCTTAGCAGAGTTTAAAAAAGGTTTGGATAGCTTCCTTTAAAAAAAAGTCCATAAGCCATTATTAAAATGGACTTGGGGAAAATCCACTCCACTGCTTATTTCTAGGATAAGCAGCATAAAATGTATTGTACTGTTTTGGGATCTTGCCAGGTACTTGTAACCTGGATTGGCCACTGTTGGAAATACGCTGCTGGGCTTGATATACTTTCGGTCTTTCCCACTATGGCAATACTTATGTTCTTAAGTCAAGCAGTGGATTCAACATGATGTTAAAGTCCTCTCCCAGGACTCAAACTCCAGAGCCCATGCTAGAAAACTGTTGCTCTAATTGTAAGAAAATAAAGTTGTTTGTGATCATTGGGGGCATGAATAGAGACAATATTGTACACTAGTAAGAAAGGCCCGTTTCTGTTTTAAAGGAAACGGGCGCTAGCAAGGTTTTCCTTGTAGTGTGTATGTTTGAGAGTGTGTGTGTGTGAGAGTGACTGTGTGAGAGAGAGTGACTGTGCGAGTGTGTGTGTGTGTGTCGGAGAGAGAGTGAGACTGGGTGCTAGTGTGTCTGTGTGAGAGAGAGTGTGTGTGTCAGAATGTGTGTGCGAGTGCATATGTAAGACACAGTGAGACCGAGAGTTTACTGAACCCCCTTCCCCTCCCCCCTTCCACCCCTGTATGACTTCCTGAAACCCCTGCCACTTGTTCACATCTGAGTTCCAGGATCCCCCCTGCCACTTCTTCCCATCCCCTCTCTCCCCTTCCCACGCCTTTCCAGACCCCCCTCTGTAGTTTCAGGACCCCCTTCCCCCCCCCCCCCGTGTCGTTCATGACCCCCCCTTCCCTCCCCTCCCCACCTCCTGCATGTTTTTACCTCCTGCACGTAGGGACGCCGCTTCCCACAGCCTCTTCTTTCGTTTCTGTTTCAGCTGTTCCTATGGTCCTGCCCTCAAGGGCAGGATCACATGAACAGCAGAAACAGAAGCGAAAGAAGAGGCTGTGTGAAGCGGATGACGTCACTGATCTACCGACGGAAGCAGACCACAGAGCCA
Organism: Microcaecilia unicolor; assembly: GCF_901765095.1. Taxonomy (NCBI): domain Eukaryota; kingdom Metazoa; phylum Chordata; class Amphibia; order Gymnophiona; family Siphonopidae; genus Microcaecilia; species Microcaecilia unicolor. Next base: position 147,441,775 of record NC_044041.1, on the reverse strand, counting down.
CGGTCCCAGGCAGCTTTCGAACGTTGGAGGTGAGAATTATTATATAGGATAACATCAGAAAGATCTACTGTGGGTCCTTAATGGTTTCATGGATAATGGGTTGCAGATGCTGTGCAAATAAGACCCCCACCCATGTATTTTTTTTAGTAGGAAATGACACAAAACAATTCTAACAAAAAAAAATAAACTCTGCTTATCCCAGAAAATGATTGCTAGATGCAGCATATAGAGGTAGAAAGGCAAGAGACTTCTTTGTATAAACACTGCCCCTTATATGGGGTATTCAAACTTTTCACGTTCAAAAATACTATAGTCCACCATAATTTTTCCATAGGTCATAGCAGAGAGAAAAAAGATATGCTGAGCTAGTAGTGGTAACCTGATACTATGCTGATGGCCATGTCCCCTTTTTCTAAACCCCACCACCCCATTAACCTTTATCCCACCCATCCCCCTCCCACCCATCCCTGCTTTCCTAATTCCCCTTTCCCTATTAACTGTTCCCATCCTTTACAAATATACCTATATTTGGAATGACCCTCTCACTCTGTCCCCCCCCCCCCCCCCACACACAGAGTGTTCACAGCCCAAATGATAATCAACAATAATATTAATAAAAACAGATCAACAAGGAGAGGAGTGACGTCATGGACAGGGATGGCAGCTTGAACGCGGAGCTCCGTTGGGGCGCTATTAAAAGTGAGCAAATCCCGTAGATTTGAGCAACATCTTGAAGCTTGGATCGCAGGGGAGAGGTCCCAGAGCTATGCCACCGAAGAAGGGACTGGAGCGATTCCATTTCACGATGGAACAAAGCAAAAAAAACGCCAGCGGTCTTGGTGGGGCCAGAGCGGAGCGAGTCCAAGATGGCGGCGATTCCAGCTGTAGCCGAGAAGCAGCATGCTGAGGAAGGACTGGAGGACTCTGGCGAGATTACTAAATCGGATATGGTGGGTTGGTTTCAGGACTTGAAGGCCGATCTGGCGGGGGTCTGAAAGGATGTCCAAAACGCCCTGAGAGAAATTAGGGCTGAAATCCACAACCTGGGAACGCATGTCGGTGAGGTGGAGGAGGAGATGGAGACTCTTAAGCAGGACATGGGAAAACCCCATAAAGTAGTGAATGCTGACACGGTGGAAGTGCAACAACTAAAGGAGCAGTTGGGTGATCTAGAGAATAGGTCGCGCTGAAATAATTTGAGATTTAAAGGAATCCCAGACTTGGATATGTTCAGCAACTGTGAAGCAGTGATTCGAGAGCCATGTGGGCACATATTGAATTCCGAGGAAGGGGGTTAATTACCGGACCTGCACATCCAGACAGCGCAAAGAGTGGCAGGCCCGCAGCGAGATTCCAACCCAAGGGACTTTGTAGTCTGTTTCGCTGAATTTCCCACGAAGAAGCAGATATTGTCTAAAGCGAGGCAGCAAAAAGAGATTCTTTGGAAGAACTGCAAGATTGGAGTGTTTCAAGATCTGGAATGGATTACTTTACAAAAGCGTCGATCCTTTAGAGAAGTCACGATATTCATGAGATCAAAGGGGATCCGCTACAGGTGGCTATTCCCCTTTGCGATGTGGCTAATGGTGGATGGGAAGTTGGGCAAAGTACAGACCCCGAGTGACGCCTGGTCAACATGGTGATCTTTGGGGTGTAGAGGTGTTCCAGTACAGACAGAGTTACTGGAGACCGCCAGGGAACCCAGAGCGGATTCAGCATGGCAGACGGTGGTGGATCGGGGAAAGAAATCTGATAAGCAGGCTTCCTGAAAGCAAACAGACTTAAGTGGACTGGCAACAGATTGATTAATTCACTGAGGACATTATGCGGATAAGCAACTATTTCAGGGGGTGCTATGCATAGGGGGTCGGGTGGGGAGAGGGGAGGGCAGGCATGGCACCCTGGTGAGAGTGGGAATCATGGGAGCATGTTGGAACATTGTGAGGGGTGAGCTGAGAGATTGAATTGGAGGGAATTGGGGTGTGGGAAATATAATTGTGTGGGTTGGGGGGTGGAAGGGTGGAGGGATGCTAGACAGGAAGGGTAACGGTTAAGTGAATGTAGCGGATGTGGGGGGGAGGGTGACGGGAGGGCAGGGGATGGACTGTTGTGAGGCCAAATCCCGGGAGAGTGCGTTTATTCCTCGTGGGATGGCTGATCTACTGATAGATTGGCTAAAGGGAGGGGAGGGTTGGGGAGGAAGGGGGAGGGACTGTGGATATGTTAAAGCAGGGGAGAGTGGGTTTGGAGCAGGGGGAGGGACGGGAAATCAACGTCTGCCATCTGAAATTGTGCTATTTCCCCTCTCACTTGTTTAAGGTCTTCCCATATCTGTGGTGTAGGTTTTTGTTTGTGCAGCTTTTCTAAGTGTAATAACCTCATATGCAAAGTTAGCAAGTGTTGTCCTTTTTCCCTTTTCTTGCGCAATCCCCACTTAATGAAGGCCCCCCTCACCACTACCTTCAATGCATCCCATAACACCCCGTCAGTTACTTCCCCATTGTCATTAAAGTGACGGAACTCTTGAATATTACACTTAATATCTTCCTTCACTTTCTCATTGCCTAGCAGTGACTCATTAAGTCTCCAGACTCCTTGTCGCTTGCAATGACCCAGCCCAGTTAGTTTAATCCACATTGGCGTATGATCAGAAACACAAATTGTCTCTATCTCAGCCGCCTCCACCATATGCCATCCATTACGATGCACCCACAACCCATCTATACGGGAATAGGTCTGCGCTGCATGCGAGTAAATGGTGTAATTCCGCTGCACCCGATGTAGCAACCTCCAACAATCCACCACTTCCAACCCCTTCATAAATTGCAGCAATGCCTTCTGCCCAGGACCACACTGCTTCCCTCCTCCTGTCGAATGGTCTAACCTTGCATCCGGGGTGAGATTAAAATCCCCCCCTACCACTACCTGCCCTCCCACAAATCCAAGAATATCTCCTTTTAATGTGTGAAAGAATTTCTTCTGTCCCACATTCGGTGCATAAATATTGATCAATGTCAGCTCCTTGCCCTGCAACCACCCTCTAAGGGGCCACACAGCACCCACTAGTATCTCAAAACACCTTTTTAATCACAATCCCCACAATTTTGTCTTATCAATATGGCCACTCCCCCCATCCTCTTTGGTCCTCCCTGATGTACCATCACTTCCCGAAAAGGCCTACAACGCAGCATGTATCTCTTGGTCTTAAGTTACATCCCACTTCAGCCTGCTCAACTCCTTAAATACTCTACTGCGCTTCCCCTGATTATTGAGCCCGTTCACATTCCATGTACCCACCAGTAAGGCCTCTCCCCCCACCCTCATCCCCCTGTCCCCTTCCCGTGCTCCAAACCCACTCTCCCCTGCCATCTCATTGCCAATCAGGAACAACAATTTTTATCCTTGGAAATGCCCATCTCTGAAACTTGCTGGTGAAGTCAGCCTTTTCCATTGGTGACTTGCTGCCATCTGGGTCACTCATGCAGAGTGAAGAGTTTCTGCTGTCTTTGTTGTTCCCGCAATAGTTCTTGATCCCCTCCTACAGTAAATGAACTTCCTCTTTGCTAGAAATACAGTACTTTTACCCATCTTTGCTGAACTGAAGAGCAAAGGGGAATTGCCATTTGTATGCCTTACTCTCTTAAATTTTATTTTTTATTTTTTTTTATTTTTGTTACATTTGTACCCCACACTTTCCCACTCATGGCAGGCTCAATGCGGCTTACATATTGTATACAGGTACTTATTTGTACCAGGGGCAATGGAGGGTTAAGTGACTTGCACAGAAACATTAAAAATCCTTGGAGTCACTATCGACCGCCACCTAACACTCGAGACTCATGCGAACAACACAACAAAAAAAATGTTCTACTCCATGTGGAAACTGAAAAGAATTAAACCATTCTTTCCAAGATCTGTCTTCCGCAGTCTAGTGCAATCACTCGTACTCAGTCACTTGGATTATTGCAACTCATTATACGCAGGATGCAAGGAACAAATACTGAGGAAACTTCAAACAGCCCAGAATACAGCAGCCAGACTCATCTTCGGAAAACCAAAGTACGAAAGTGCAAAACCCCTACGAGAGAAACTACACTGGCTACCACTCAAGGAACGCATCACTTTCAAAGTATGCACTTTAGTCCATAAAATCATTCACGGGGAAGCCCCTGCATACATGTCTGATTTAATAGACCTACCACCCAGAAACGCAAAAAGATCTTCCCGAACCTTCCTCAATCTCCATTTCCCCAAGTGCAAAGGAATAAAATACAAAGCATTGCATGGATCGACCTTCGCAAACATGAGCACACAAGTCTGGAATACACTACCACGCAATCTGAAAACAATCTATAAACTGACCGATTTCCGCAAACTACTGAAAACCTATCTGTTTGAGAAAATCTACGGCAAGAATCAAAACACATGAAGTCCATACAAACCAATAGATACGCACCAAAACACTCTATCCTGAACTCTCTTCTCCCGTATCCTCACCACCCTTAAAAACCTACCCACAAGTAAGAATGTTAGACCCTTATGTTACCTCGATATTGTTTGTCCCCCTCTCAACTCACCACTGTTATCTTCTGATGTTATATTCCCAAATGATATCCTGTATTTACTCTGTCTTCTATAACTCATCATAATGTAATCCATAATCGCACCAATTGTACCTCCATCATTCTCAAAATATTGTAAGCCACACTGAGCCCGCAAATAGGTGGGAAAATGTGGGATACAAATGCAAATAAATAAGGAGCTGCCTGTGCCTGAAGTGGGAATCGAACTCAGTTCCTCAGTTCCCCAGGACCAAAGTCCACCACCCTAACCACTAGGCCACTCCTCCATTCCAATGCATTTGTAATGTCCCCTTGTGGGCAACCCTGGGTCTGGGGATGACCTGGCTGGATGATTGTTACAGTTGTCCAGGTCTTTGCCACGACTACGTAAATGGAACTGACATTTTAGCCATCACGTTGTGGCTGTCTTCAGCCACAGCATGATGGCTGAAATGTTGGTTCCACGTATTCAGATGTGGCATGACATGAACAACAACAATCATGATACCAGCTGTGAAAGCCTAAGAGCACCTAGCTGGAGTCTCCCTCCGGTGCCTGGTGCCTTCACCTGGGGAACAAAAGTGTTAGCAGGTGGGATTTCCACCTTTCCCCCCAGGAAATTCAAAAAGACTGTTGTGAACAATGTTACAGTGTATTTAACTACTAGTAAAAAAGGCCCGTTTCTGACACAAATGAAACGGGCGCTAGCAAGGTTTTCCTCGATGTGTATGTTTGAGTGTGTGTGTGAGAGTGACCGTGTGAGAGAGAGAGAGAGTAAGTGTGGGTGCGAGTGTGTCTGTGAGAGAGAGAGTGTGTGAGAGACAGAGTGTAAGAGTATGTGTGCGATACACAGACTCTGTGAGACCGAGAGAGTGTATGAGATCGAGAGAGTGTTTGAGAGTGACTGTGTGACACATAGAGAGTGAATGTGATACAGCGAATGATACATACCTGTAGCAGGTGTTCTCCGAGGACAGCAGGCTGATTGTTCTCACGACTGGGTTGACGTCCACGGCAGCCCCCACCAACCGGAAGAAAACTTCGCGGGCGGTCCCGCACGCAGGGCACGCCCACCACGCATGCGCGGCCGTCTTCCCGCCCGTGCGCGACCGTTCCCGCTCAGTTGAATGACAAGAAAAAATTATGAAACGCAACTCCAAAGGGGAGGAGGGAGGGTAGGTGAGAACAATCAGCCTGCTGTCCTCGGAGAACACCTGCTACAGGTATGTATCATTCGCTTTCTCCGAGGACAAGCAGGCTGCTTGTTCTCACGACTGGGGTATCCCTAGCTCTCAGGCTCACTCAAAACAAGAACCCAGGTCAATTGAACCTCGCAACGGCGAGGGTACAAGAGAAAATTGACCTATGAAGAACAACTAACTGAGAGTGCAGCCTGAACAGAATAAATTCGGGTCCTGGAGGGTGGAGTTGGATTTACACCCCAAACAGATTCTGCAGCACCGACTGCCCGAACCGACTGTCGCGTCGGGAATCCTGCTGGAGGCAGTAATGTGATGTGAATATGTGGACAGATGACCACGTCGCAGCCTTGCAAATCTCTTCAATAGTGGCTGACTTCAAGTGGGCCACCGACGCTGCCATGGCTCTGACACTATGAGCCATGACATGACCCTCAAGAGTCAGCCCAGCCTGGGCGTGAGTGAAGGAAATGCAATCTGCTAGCCAATTGGAGATGGTGCGTTTCCCGACAGCGACCCCTATCCTGTTAGGGTCGAAAGAAACAAACAATTGGGCGGACTGTCTGTGGGGCTGTGTCCGCTCCAAGTAGAAGGCCAATGCTCTCTTGCAGTCCAATGTGTGCAACTGACGTTCAGCAGGGCGGGTATGCGGTCTGGGAAAGAATGTTGGCAAGACAATTGACTGGTTAAGATGGAACTCCAACACCACCTTCGGCAGGAACTTTGGGTGAGTGCGGAGCACTACTCTGTTGTGATGAAATTTACTATACGGAGCATGAGCTACCAGGGCTTGAAGCTCACTGACCCTACGAGCTGAAGTAACTGCCACCAAGAAAATGACCTTCCAGGTCAAGTACTTCAGATGGCAGGAATTCAGTGGCTCAAAAGGAGGTTTCATCAGCTGGGTGAGGACGACGTTGAGATCCCATGACACTGCAGGAGGCTTGACAGGGGGCCTTGACAAAAGCAAGCCTCTCATGAATCGAACGACTAAAGGCTCTCCAGAGATGGCTTTACCCTGTACACGGTAATGGTAAGCACTAATCGCACTAAGGTGATTCCTTACTGAGTTGGTCTTGAGGCCAGACTCTGATAAGTGCAGAAGGTATTCAAGCAGGTTCTGTGCAGGGCAAGAATGAGGTTCTAGGGCCTTGCTCTCACACCAAACGACAAACCTCCTCCACTTGAAAAAGTAACTCTTTTAGTGGAATCCTACCTAGAGGCAAGCAAGACACGGGAGACACCCTCAGACAAACCCAACGAAGCGAAATCTACGCCCTCAACATCCAGGCCGTGAGAGCCAGAGACTGGAGGTTGGGGTGCAGAAGCGCTCCGTCGTTCTGCGAAATGAGGGTCGGAAAACACTCCAATCTCCACGGTTCTTCGGAGGACAACTCCAGAAGTAGAGGGAACCAAATCTGACAGGGCCAAAAAGGCGCTATCAGAATCATGGTGCCGTGGTCTTGCTTGAGCTTCAGTAAGGTCTTCCCCACCAAAGGTATGGGAGGATAAGCATACAGGAGGCCGTTCCCCCAATGGAGGAGAAAGGCATCCGACGCTAGTCTGCCGTGTGCCTGTAGTCTGGAACAGAACAGAGGCAGCTTGTGGTTGGTCTGAGAGGCGAAAAGGTCCACCGAGGGAGTGCCCCACTCTCGGAAGATCTTGCGTACCACTCTGGAATGGAGCGACTACTCGTGCGGTTGCATGACTCTGCTCAGTCTGTCGGCCAGACTGTTGTTTATGCCTGCCAGGTATGTGGCTTGGAGAAGTATGCCGAACTGGCAGGCCCAACGCCACATCCCGATGGCTTCCTGACACAGGGGGCGAGATCCGGTGCCCCCCTGCTTGTTGATGTAATACATTGCAACCTGATTGTCTGTCCGAATTTGGATAATTTGACAGGACAGCCGATCTCTGAAAGCCTTAAGTGCGTTCCAGACCGCTCGGAGCTCCAGGAGGTTGATCTGAAGATCCTTTTCCTGGAGTCCTTGGGTGTGAAGCCCATCGACATGAGCCCCCCAGTCCAGGAGAGACGCATCCGTCGTTAGCACTTTCGTGGGCTGTGGAATTTGGAATGGGCGCCCCAAGGTCAAATTGGTCCGAATGGTCCACCAGCGCAGTGAATTGCGGCAGCTGGTGGAGAGGCGGATGACATCTTCTAGATTCCCGGTGGCTTGATACCACTAGGAAGCTAGGGTCCATTGAGCAGATCTCATGTGAAGACGAGCCATGGGAGTCACATGAACTGTAGAGGCCATATGAACCAGAAGTCTCAACATCTGCCGAGCTGTGATCTGCTGAGACGCTCTGGTCTGGGAAGCCAGGGTCAGGAGGTTGTTGGCCCTCGCTTCTAGAAGGAAGGCCTGAGCCGTCTGAGTATTCAGCAGAGCTCCTATGAATTCCAGAGATTGGGCAGGTTGGAGATGGGACTTTGGGTAGTTTATCACAAACCTCAGCAGCTCCAGGAGGCGAATAGTGCACTGCATGGACCGGAGAGCTCCCGCCTCCGAGGTGTTGTTGACCTGCCAATCGTCGAGATACGGGAACACGTGCACTCCCAGCTTGCGTAGATACGCCGCTACCACCACTAGGCACTTTGTAAACACCCGTGGGGCAGAGGCGAGCCCAAAGGGCAGCACACAATACTGAAAGTGCCGTGCGCCCAGGCGGAATCTGAGATACTGTCTGTGAGCTGGCAGTATCGGGATGTGAGTGTATGCGTCCTTTAAATCCAGGGAACATAGCCAATCGTTTTTCTGAATCATTGGCAGAAGGGTGCCCAAGGAAAGCATCCTGAACTTTTCTTTGACCAGGAATTTATTCAGGCCTCTCAGGTCTAGGATGGGGCGCATCCCCCCTGTTTTATTTTCCACAAGGAAGTACCTGAAATAGAATCCCTGCCCGGGTGGTACGGGCTCGACCGCATTGGCGCTGAGAAGGGCGGAGAGTTCCTCTGCAAGTACCTGCTTGTGATGGGAGCTGAAGGATTGAGCTCCTGGAGGACAATTTGGTGGAAGGGAGGCCAAATTTAGGGCGTATCCGCACCGCACTATTTGGAGAACCCACTGGTCGGAGGTTATGAGAGGCCACCTTTGGTGAAAAAATTTTAACCTCCCCCCGACCGGCAGATCGTCCGGTGCGGACACTTTCAGGGCGGCTATTTTCCAATGGATCCAGTCAAAAGCCCGTCCCCGGCTTTTGCTGTGGAGGCGCAGGGGGCTGCTTAGGCACACGCTGTTGATGGGAACGAGCACGCTGGGACTGTCCCTGTGCCTGACGAGGCCTTCGGGCCGGCTGGGTGTACCTACGCTTGCTATAGGCATAGGGCGCAGCCTGCCTGGCCCGGGAAAAACGTCCACCTGCTGAGGTGGATGCTGAAGGCGCCCGGTGGGAGAGCTTGTCGAGGGCGGTTTCCCGCTGATGTAGTTGGTCCACCAACTGCTCGATCTTCTCACCGAAAATATTATCCCTCAGGCAAGGGACGTCGGCCAGTCTCTGCTGGGTGCGGTCGTCCAGGTCAGAGGCACGCAGCCATGAGAGCCTGCGCATCACTATCCCTTGGGCCGCAGCACGAGAAGCCATGTCACAGGTGTCATATATACCCCTGGACAGGAACTTTCTGCACGCCTTCAGCTGCCTGACCACCTCCTGAAAAGGCCTGGACTGCTCCGGCGGGAGCTTGTCAACCAGGTCCGCCAGTTGCTTCACATTATTCCGCATGTGGATGCTCGTGTAGAGCTGGTAAGACTGGATGCGGGTCACGAGCATGGAAGATTGGTAGGCCTTCCTCCCAAACGAGTCCAGAGTGCGAGACTCCCGCCCCGGGGGCGCCGAGGCGGTATCCCTCGAACTCTGTGCCCTCTTGAGAGCAGAGTCCACGACCGCCGAGTCATGAGGCAATTGAGGCCGCATTAACTCTGGGTCCGAGTGGATTCTGTATTGGGACTCTGCTTTCTTGGGGATGGTGGGATTAGATAGTGGTCTCAACCAGTTCCGAAGCAGTGTCTCTTTGAGGACATTGTGCTACGGCACCGTGGAGGACTCTCTAGGTGGTGATGGATAGTGGAGGACTTTGAGCATCTCAGCCCTCGGCTCATCCACAGAGACCACGGGAAAGGGAATGCAAATAGACATATCCCTGACGAAGGAGGCAAAGGAGAGGCTCTCAGGTGGCGAGAGCTTTCTCTCTGGTGAAGGAGTGGGGTCGGAGGGAAGGCCCACAGACTCCTCTGAGGAGAAATATCTGGGGTCCTCCTCCTCCCCCCACGAGGCCTCTTCCTCGGTGTCGGACATGAGCTCGTGCAGCTCAGTCCTCAACCGGGCCCGGCTCGACGTCGAGGCACCGAGGCCTCGATGGCGTTGTCGAGCGGTGGACTCCCGCGCCGGCGGGGATGAAGCTCCCTCTATCGACGTCGACGGGAACTCCACCTGCGTGGCGGTTGAGACCGGCACCGCAAGCGGCATCGGCGTCGAAGGCCTCGGCACCGGGCTAGAGCACGCCGGCGCCACAGTCAACGGCGCCGAGGGCGCAAGCACCCCCGGCGCCGGCACAGTCTGGCGCATCAGCCCTTCCAGAATCCCCGGAAGGATGGCTCGGAGGCACTCGTCCAGGCCCGCTGTCGGGAAAGGCGAGGGGGCCGGTAGAGGCGTCGGTGCCGGAAGCTGTTCGGGTCCAGGAGACTGCATCGAAGTGCTGGCACCCTGACGTGGCGGTACCTCTACGACAGAGTGGGACCTCTCCTCTCGACGCTGCCGCTTCCTCGGCGTTGACTCATCCCCGGCGCCGGGAGCCAGATGCGTCGTGGGCGACCGATGACGGTGCTTCTTAGCCTTTTTGCGGTGCCCGTCATCGGTGCTCGGTGGAACTGAGGAGGAGGAAGTCGATCCCCCTCGGCCTCGAGGGATCGGGTCCGAGAGGGTTCAGTCCCGAGGGCCCTGGGTAGAGGGAGTGACCGGGGCCGATTGCCCACGCGGCCTCTCACCCCTGCCTTCACCGGGGGACCGGCGGGCCGACGGGACCTGTGCTCCTGGGGTCGATGCCATCGGTGCCGATTTCGTGGACATCGATACCAGTACCGAAGAACCGGCCGTCGATACCGATGCCGTCGACGTCGAGGGGCCGGCGCAAGTTCCAAAAAGACGGTCCCGAAGAACTTGCCTCGCTACCTGTGTCCGTTTCCGGAGACCGAGACACAAAGTACACGTCTTGGTATCGTGCTCCGGCCCGAGGCCCTGGAGGCACCAAGCGTGAGTGTCGGTCTGCGAGATATGCCGACTGCACTGACCACACTTTTTAAATCCACTCGGGACCTTCGAGGACATCGACGGAAAAATTGCGTCGGCGAAGTCAAAGTCGTCGATGGTGGCGATAAAAATCACACCTCGAAAATAAATCGACCGCGCGGCCACAAGGCCGCAACGCGACGCCCCCGCTAAGAGACGAGGGAAAACAAAGTTCAGCGTTTTTTTTTGTTTTGTTTTTTAACTAAATAGAAAAACGGAGAACAACGAAAAGGGAAAAAAAGAGAAAATTCGCAACGAAAGCGCGATCCGGTTTCCGGGGCTGAGAGAGAGAGAGACGAACACGGCTCTCTCCAGCGCGGAAAAGAAAAGACTGAGCGGGAACGGTCGCGCACGGGCGGGAAGATGGCCACGCATGCGCGGTGGGCGTGCCCTGCGTGCGGGACTGCCCGCGAAGTTTTCTTCCGGTTGGTGGGGGCTGCCATGGACGTCAACCCAGTCGTGAGAACAAGCAGCCTGCTTGTCCTCGGAGAAAGTGTGAGACATAGAGTGTGTGTGAGAGAGAGAGAAAGGCACTGACTCAGAGTGTGTGTGAGAGAGATAGTGTGTGTGTGACAAAGATACCTCCCCCCTCCCTCTCTGGTCCCAGGACCCCCTCCCCCCTTCCCTCTCTGATCTGGGCTGCAAAGAGATAGTCAAGACCCATACGGTTATACCGAGAAACTATACTTAATTCATTAATTTGATCCTGCAATGCATTGACTACCACGTTCAGCTCATGAACTAAAACATGAAGTAGAGACTGAAGTCTCCGGGTAGCCATGCCTAGTTCAGTAATACCCGCTACCGGACCCCCAATTGGAATCCAGGCCGTGGCAGAAAGGGCTACAAGTCTCTTTTTAGTCAGAGGATAAGTAGAGTTAATATACTGGAGGGCTAATTCAATCGCCTCATCCTCTGTGGCAACGGAGGAAGGTAAGGACAAGGCCTCTCGCTTAGAGCGGTGCGGGGATGGTGGCCTGAGGAGAGGAATAACTTTAGGAAAATAATTCAAGGTTACCAATACACAAAAATCATATGTAGGGGGAAGAATCATGTGGAGGACATTATCACAGAGCCAGTAATGACCAAGGAGAGGGCGGGGAAAGTTCCCAATAAATGTTGGCACAGGATGGACATTAGGATGCCCATAATGCGAGCCCCTATCCCAGGGGGAACGAAGAAGAAATGGAGACTTTATACACCATAGGTGCCAATCCCCAATTGTGACAAGCTGCTCATATGTTGTAAACCTTTCATACCCCGGGGACTTATGAAAGTAGAAAATAGGCCGGGACACTATAGTCTTCTCAGTAGTACGGTTAGGAGCCAGATAATCACCCTGGTCATAATCTGCAGGTATGGTAGTAGGGCACATAGGAGTACCTGGAGAGACTACCCACACAGATTCCCCTTTTTCTGGGAGAACATTAGTATAGTTACAGGGAATGGGAAGAACAGTTGAGATGTTTCTTGTTAAACAAAACACTCCAGAAGCTGGATAGGGAGACGTAAAGACTGGCCTTAGAGAAGATTCAGAGGGGGAAGTGGCATTATAAAAGGACCACCAAGTATAATCCTGGCTCCAAGGGCCTGAACTCGAAAAGTAGGGAGGTATAAGAGCTGGGAGCTGCACAGGGACAGGTACAGCTGGGACATCTGTGGTATAAGGAGAAAATCGGGAACACACAATACAAGGGGAAGTAATCTTTGCCTGGCTAATTAGTTCCTGGACAGAGTGTAACCAAAGATTGGAGCGAGTTGGGGTATTAGGAACAAGGAGGCAAGGAGTAGAAAACAACAAAAGCATCCAAACTACTAACATTTTCTTTCTTCCTAATCTAAAACAAATACAGCAAACTAATTAAGCAATAATATTTCAACAGTCTGTGCTAATCACAGATTACTCTAATATAATGTTCTCAGTCTTTGAGTTCTTATACCAGTTGGGATAGACCCTCAACTGACAAGGATCAAGCTCTCAAATTCCAAGAAAGCCAGAATCAGGGCAAGAAAGAGTCTCAGTGTGAAGCCGAAGTTCAGCAGCTCCTGCAGTATGCAGTTGACCCTTCTTTTCAGCTAGTAGATTCTTTGGTTCGGGTCAAGCGCAACTTCAATGGCTCCGCTGGATCACTTTCTGCTCCCCACTGTTTAGGCTCCGTCTGATCCGTGCTGGGCTCAGTCTGGTCAGCAGACTTAATTCGAGACCAATGGACCCATGGAGTTATCCCTGCGACCTTCACAGCTGTATGGGTAGAAAGCAAAACAGTAAAAGGTCCTTTCCATCGGGGCCCCAAAGGCTGGAGCCTCCAGTCTTTCACCCAAACTCTATCCCCTGGCAGGAAGGAATGTACCTGAGCCTGGAAGGGGACAGGGTTTATTTCTCTCACATAAGACTGAAGCTCAGAAATTATCCTGCCCAAGAGGGCTACCTGCTCCTGCACCTGGGCAGACCCTAAAATCCCTATGTCTCCCTTAATTCCCTGCAAAATGGCTGGGGGCTTCCCATACACAATTTCAAAGGGAGAGAGGGCTGTTCCTTTAGTTGGGGTGCATCGGAGGCGGAAGAGGGCTAATGGCAGTGCCTGTGGCCATTTCAGTTGGGTTTCCTGACAAATCTTTGCTAGGCTATTTTTCAAGGTTCTGTTTGCCCGCTCAACCTGCCCTGAACTCTGGGGACGGTAGGCACAATGCAATTTCCAGGTAATGCGCAATGCGCGGGACAGGGCCTGAAGTGTAGCTTCAACAAAGGCGGGACCATTATCTGAACCTATGGCAAGGGGCAGTCCATACCTGGGGATGACATCCCTAAGGAGGGCTCGAGCTACTTCTGTGGCTTTCTCAGTGACTGTAGGATATGCTTCCACCCACCCAGAGAAAGTACAAACCATGACCAAGAGGTATCGGAGCCTACCACTCCTGGGCATTTCTGTGAAGTCTATAACTAGGGACTCAAAGGGTGTTAGTCCCCTGGACTGAACTCCTGGTGGAATACGGGGTCCCTGACGAGCATTATTCTGGGCACAGAGAGTACATCGAGCAGAGGCAGTGGCAACCAGACTATCCAATCCTTCCAGCACCACTACTCGACTGAGTAGGCGGGCTAGTGCTGTTTTCCCTAAGTGTGATAGGTCATGAGCTTGAGACACTACAGGCCAAGCTAGGTGGCGTGGCACCAGAACTCTGGTATCAGGGAGATGTAACCAGCCATCAGGTCTCCTTACTGCACCTTCCTCTTGAGCCCATTTCTCTTCCGTTTGGGTATACATAGGCGTCCATTCTTGCAGTCGAATTTGGAACAGGGGAGTCACAGTACTTGCTGGGGGTCCTCGAGCAGCTTCCTTGGCCACCCGATCAGCATGGCGGTTCCCTCGGGCCACTGGAGTATCTATCCTTTGGTGTCCCCTGCAGTGAATGACAGCTACCTTCTTAGGGGCCCAAACAGCCTCTAGCAGCTGAAGTATTTCGGGTCCATACTTAACAGGTTGGCCTGCGGCATTTATGAGTCTCTTTTCCTTATACAAAGCTCCATGAGCATGTAGAGTTGTGAAGGCATACTTGGAATCAGTATAAATGTTGGTTACCAGTCCTGCTGCTAGCTCCAGAGCTCGTATAAGGGCCACAAGTTCTGCTTTCTGGGCTGAAGTTCCTTGGGGCAGGGCTCTTGCTTCTATCACCTTGTCCTCTGTCACCACAGCATAGCCTGCCAATCGCTTGGAGTTCTCCACGTAACTGCTTCCATCTGTGAAATAAATTACATCTGGGTCCCTCCAAGGAACATCTTTAAGATCTGGTCGACTGGAGTACACTTCATCCATGGTTTGGATACAGTCATGATCCGGTGGTCCCTCAGATGCTGGCAAAAGAGTGGCAGGATTGAATGTAGCCACTGTTTCCAGGTGTATCCGTGGATTCTCACACAAGCTAGCTTGGTACTTAACCATACGGTTATTTGTAAACCAATGATTGCCCTTATACTCCATGAGGGTGAGAACTGCGTGGGGGACTTTAACAACCAGTTCTTGCCCCAAGGTCAACTTGTCAGCTTCCTGGACCAGTAAGGCTGTTGCTGCAATAGCCCTCATGCAGGCTGGCCATCCTTTAGCTACTCCATCCAGCTGTTTAGACAGGTATGCAACAGGCCTCTGCCAGGATCCCATCATCTTGGTCAACACACCCAGAGCAACCCCCTGTCGCTCATGGACATACAATGAGAAAGGTTTCTCCACATCAGGAAGGCCTAACGCAGGGGCTTGGAGTAGGGCTTTCTTTATGGCAATGAAGGATTGTTGAGCAGTAGATCCCCATTCAAATGGTTCCTTTTCACCCCCCTTTGTGGCCTGGTAAAGGGGTTTCGCCATCAGTGCAAAATTTGGAATCCAAATTCTGCAGAATCCGGCTGCTCCCAGAAATTCCCTAACTTCCCTTCTGGACTTGGGTTGGGGAATTGCAGCAACCGCTTGCTTCCTACTGACATCCAGTCTCCGACTTCCCTGGGAGATGCAGAAGCCCAGATACTTCACTTCTGACTGACAAAGTTGGGCCTTTGAGCGTGAGACCTTATAGCCTGCATCCAAGAGTAGCTCCAGCAATTCTCTGGTAGCCTCAAAACACTCTTCCTGGGTCACTGCTGCAATCAGGAGGTCATCTACATACTGGAGTAAAACTCGCCTGGAAGGCTCAGATTTAAAAGTCTTAAGGTCTTGTCCTAGGGCTGTCCCAAAAATGGTGGGGGAGTTCTTGAACCCCTGTGGCAGGTGGGTCCATGTATACTGAAGCTTCCTTCCTGTTACTGGGTTTTCCCATTGAAAGGCAAAGAGCAGTTGACTGGCGGGGGCCACCCGAATACAAAAGAAGGCATCTTTTAGATCTAGTGTCGTGAAATGGGTAGCTCCAGAAGGTATCAATCCTAGCAGGACATATGGATTAGGCACTACAGGGTGTAATGAGATAGTGGATTTGTTGACCACTCGTAAGTCTTGGACTGGCCGGTAGTCCTCAGTCCCTGGCTTCTGAACCGGCAATAGTGGCGTATTCCATGGAGACTGGCAAGGACGAATAATCCCATGGGATAACAAACGATTCAGATGTGCTTGAATCCCTTCCAGAGCCTTTCGGGGAATTGGGTATTGGCGAAGATGGATTGGCCGGGCACTTGGAAGTAAGTCTACATGGACAGGAGGAATATTTCGGGCCAACCCTGGGGGATTATCTTCTGCCCATACCCCACTGACCTGAAAGCTGTCTGCCAGGGGTAGGTCAACTTGGCCATGCGACTGATGCAGCCGCCATTCTTCTTCAAGGGGGCAGCAGAAACTCAATATACCCTTAGGGCTGGATGTCGGGGGCCGAAAGGAGACTGAAGTCTGGCCATCAGAGTCAAAGGAAATTTGGGCCCTAAGCTTGGACAGCAGGTCTCGACCTAACAAAGGGATTGGACAGTCTGGCATATACAGGTATTCATGAGTGACTGTGTGTGAGCCTAATTGGCATCTACGGGTCGTCAGAAAGGGCCTCCGGTTCTGCACCCCCGTGGCTCCCACCACTCAGACAGTGTTTCCAGACACAGGCGCTAATCGCTCCGTCACAACAGAATGTTCAGCTCCTGTATCAATCATGAATGGAATTGAACGGCTCCCTATAGTTAACTTGACCATAGGTTCCTGGGAGCCCAGTTTGTAGGAACCCGGTCTGTCCTATTCGTCCCATTCTGCCATCTCGGCTATCCCGATGATGTCAGATTCAGGAGGCTCATACCTTCCCTCTCGAACTCGGCCTCGGCTTCCTCGATCTCCTGGTCCCCTTCTCAGTCCCTGGCGCCTCTGGGGGCATTCATCTTTCCAGTGCCCTCTTTCCTTGCAGTAGGCACACTGGTCCCTCTCCAATCTTGGTCTGGGATTCTCCCCCCTTGGCCGGGATTGATTGAAGGAATCTCGGGGCCTGGCTGGCGGTCCGGGGTCCCACTTTGGCTTCCCATTAGCTAGAGGTCGACCTCGGTTAAGGGTGGAATTAGTAATGGCTGCCGCTAAAAGGTCGGCCTTCTTCTGCATCTTCCGGTCAGCCTCTCGGCGCACCTCCTGATCCCTATTAATGAAAACCTTGGTTGCGATCTCAATTAGCTGGGTGGTATTCATCCCTGCGAATCCCTCCTGACGCTGCAACTTCTTCCGGATATCTGGCATACTCTGGGCCACCAATGCACTATTCACCATTCTCTGGTTTTCTAGTGCATCAGGGTCAAATGGGGTGTATGTTCTGTAGGCTTCAATTAGTCGCTCTAAAAAGGCCCCAGGGGATTCAGTTGCCCCTTGGAGAATTTCAGAGACCTTTGCCAGATTAATGGGCCTCTTTATGCCTTTCCTCATACCTTCCAGCAAGTCCCGGCAATAGTCAGACAACAGTTCATAGTGCTGCTCATTATTTGGATCCCAAGCTGGAGCTGCGCGAGGGAACCGAGTTCTAACCCATTCCTCTAGGTCCGGTGTCCTCTCGGGGGCACGCGCTCGCGTGATGGCCTCAGCATTTTGCAAAATCTTCCGCCTCTCCTCAGTTGTGAAGAGGATCAGGAGAAGTTGTTGACAATCAGTCCAGGTTGGGTTATGGGTGGCCATAATGCTAGCCACTAGGTCTACCACTGCCTGAGGCTTTTCAGTATAAGAGGGGTAATGCGTCTTCCAATTCAGGAGATCGGTGGTTGTGAAGGGTACATACTGGTAGGCCTGTGCCTGTATAACCTGACCCTCATTATTAGGATCCGGTCGAGTGGTGGTTACCTGACGCAGGGGCAGAACTCTCGAGGAGGTGGGAATAGAACCTGAGGTAGAGCTAGGAGCTACCCTCCTATCATGCTCAAAAGTGATTGCAGCAGGTCTAACCCATTCAGGGGAGGTGTGTTGAACCCCTGAGGGATGGGGAGGGGTACTCATAGACTGAGAGGTGGTCACAGGTGATTCAGTCCATTGAAAGGGATGCCGGGCCCCTAATGAGTGGGTAGGGGTACTAGAGGGAAAGGCTGGGCTGTCGGGAGTTGAGGAGTCAGGGGGTGCAGCCCAAAGCGGGTCTTGGGAGGTTAACAGGGGAGAATGTGGCAAAGGAGGGTAGAGGCTGGCTGAAAGGTCCACCCTAGGATGTGACGGGGTTTGCACAGAAGAGGAGCTATCCGGAGAAGCCTGTGCTGGAGAAGCTTGGGCTGGGCGGCGTGGATCTCTGGGGGTGGCACGGAACCCCAACAATGGGCCATAAGGTGGTGGCTCAAGATCTGAGGGGTCATCCGAGAGTATAGGTTTCTCGGACAGGGTAGGGACGGAAGCCACCGATTGGGTGGTAGGCTTCCTAGGGCTCTTTCCCTCTTCCAGTTTAGATTTTCTAATCTTTCTTTGAACGCGGCCCAACATGAACTTTACTGGGGATCCCATATAAGTTTTCAACCAAGAGGGAGGGTCAGTCACAAGGCTGTCCCAGGAATCTATATAGGGGAGTTGTTCAGAATATTCTGGTTCTCCTACAATTATGCTGTAGACCTTCCGGATTACTTCAATATCTAAGCTGCCACCAGGGGGCCACCCCACTCCCATAGATGGCCACTCAACTTCACACAAGGTTCTTAAAGTACTTGAGCTTAAAGTCTGTCCATAATCATTAATTAAAAATCCTTTTTTGAAATTCTTAAGCATACAATCTAGGGGAGTATCAATTTGTCTAGATGATGTCCCTCCCATAATGCTTACAGTTACAACACACAAAAGGGAGGGAGTTTTTGGATTTGTGGTAAGGGGTCCACAGATCCGAGACACAAGGTAACACAAACAACAATCGCTTCCTTCTGTCGCTGGCCAATTGAACTCGCGTTAATTGGAAACACAGCTATAAGAAGTCCGCACTCATTAACATTCATTCATGCTTCACACATTCTGCACAAAAAATCCCAACCAACAATTTCAGATTTCTCAGATACAGATAAGCTCAAGCGGTTTCGCTTCTAATCTCCACTAGACTAAAAGCTACTAAGGCCTTCGCTGAGAGTTGATCAGACTCCCCTTCCCTCAATTTTTGAGGGGCTGGTTTACAGTTTCCTAGCTAGGATTACAATACAGAATACAGAATACATACCCGGCGAATGTTCCTCAGTCAGTTGGGTGCCAGAAATTGATGCAGGGTCCGGGATCCCACCGCTGCCACCAAGAATTGTTGCAGGAATTGATGCATGAATTACCCCTATTGTTAGCAGAATCTGTGGTACTTCAGGAGTCAAACAGCACACACCAGAATGAGGGAGAAATCTTCTTTATTTGCCAGCAAACAAAGTAGGACATCAGCATTAAGTCTCTTCTTCTCTTTCTCAGCTCTCTGTGTCTTTGTGGCTTCTGTCTCAGCTCCTTCTCTTCTTCTGCTGTCTGTCTTCCTTCAGCTCTCTTCTCTTTTGTCTGTTCCTTCTGACGTAAGCTGCTTCTGCTCCCACCTATATACTGTTCTATCTCCCTCCTAGCCCCCCTTACTCTCCAGATGGTAAACAATAGATTAATTACCTTGTCTCAACCAATCATCTCTATACATATGTTCAAAATATCAGTTACATAGGTTCCAGACATATCCTAAACTGACCTATGACCTGGGGCCTCTCACACTAGACATTGTGGCTCCCATCTCTTACATTTTCATTATGATTAATTTCTCAGCTATAGCTTAAACTGAGTTCATTTAGGGGCTAAGGGACATTCTCATATTCCTAGTCAACTTCATACTAACTGCTAACTGAACTCTGGCATTCATTAAGGGGTCAAGGGCCAGTCTTACTTAATAGCATACAGATATAGTCTGTTATTACTTTCAGGACCATTCCTATACTTAGCTAATCAATCAAGGAGAAGAGAGTTGACTTCTCTGACCTCTTTCACCTATTAGCTTCACACACTGAACTAGCTAGGACTGTGGCTAAGTCAAACCATATGCTGACCTTTTCACTGCAGTCCTACTCAGAACGTTAAGGCAAAGAGTTGAACAAACATTCTACACAGAATAAAACATATTCTAAAATAAGCATCCTTATAAGACATATTCTAAAATAACAGAAATCAGAATTCCTTATAACAAAATCTACATATCAAAAATATCTAGTATTATTTAAACAGCATTCAGCCTACTTTTAAACTACAGTATGTCTGGCTCATGCCTTGTTTATAATAGTATACATATGTGCTAGCATTAGCAATCCATCACTCACAAGGTGTCAAAGAAAGTTTCTGTCTCTGACCTTTCTAACCTTTAGCTTAGCCAAAGCTAGACTTTCTAAGTAATTAAATCCAGCTGGCATTCCTTCACTTGCAGGGTGAAAAAGTTGAATTCAAACACCAAACTTTTAAACCCCAGATTTTTTAACAGAATTAACAATTAATATGATTTCTTATATATATATAATTATGCCCATGCTGTCTCACAAATACAACACATCTTTAACTTGAATCAGTCTTCATATGTTTAAGCATAAAGCACACATCCCCCACCTCCCTCCTCCCCCCTCTACCCTCCCCCTCCCTCCCATCTCCTTACCCACCCACCTCCCTCCCACGCAAGAATATTCTAACATGCCTTTCTTTCAGATAACAAGCTACAATGTGAGTGAGTTCACTAGTAAGCTGCGAGCTCTGCCCGATAGGGCCTGCACGTACGGCTCCCAAATCTCCCAGAAACGTTGTTTACTCCTAGGGCTACGGTGCACCCCACGTGCCTCCAGAAGCACTAGGGTATGAAGCAAATTCCTCCACTGCCAGAAAGAGGGCCCAATATCCTGAGTCCAAAATTGTAGAATACATTGTTTTCCTGTAATTATTACCTTATACAGGAATAGGCCCTCTGTGTGCCTCAGAATTAACCCGCTCCCCCTTAGGCCCAAGATTAGATTTTTAGGTGGCAATCTAATTGTCTTATGAATTAATGTCTCATAGAATTCCATAATATTATCCCAGAATTTCTTAATGTCTGGACATTCCCAAAGCATATGATATAACAATGCTCTCTGAAAGTTACACTTGCTGCAATGTGGTGCTTGAATTCTACCAGCGTAGTAGGCCTGTAAAGGGGAGAAGTATGCTCTCATAATGATTCTGAATTGGATCTCCCTATGTCGTGCACTAGTCACTTTATGTACTATCTCCTTCAAAAACTGGGCTATATCTCCACTTCTAATCTCCACCCTCATATCCGCAGACCACCTCCGGGCAATCTCCTCATATCCACAGTGCGGGGAAATCATTTGCAACTATTTATAAAGTGTCGACACCGAGGTCTGTTCTCTACCCTGAGGTAGGAATAAATTCACCAGTAGGTCATATATCCCTCTCTCGCATCCAGCACTATTTAACTGCTTAATATAGCTATGTAATTGATAATAATCATACCAGGTCACATTCTCTGCTCCCACTATATCCTCTAAAGCCTCTCTAGATATAATCTTCCCCGAATCCTGCATAACATCCGCCACCAGTACTACCCCTTCCCGTGCCCAATTTCTGAACCTCAGTTGTATATTCCCAGGATCAAAGGCACTGTTCCCCACCAGAGGAAGCAGATCCGTACAGTGTGGATTCTTATTTAACCCCTTTAGTATATACTGCCATATGCGGCGCATTGGATGTAGTAAAATATGTTGTCTCCATCCCTTAGGTAACCACTTCCCCTGAACATGCAGCATATAATAGGGGTGATAAGGCTCAAACAATACACACTCCGTACTCCACACTGTATGTTCCTCAGTGTCTAATATCCAATCCGCTAGGTGTCTAGCCAAACAAGCCCAATTATATTGTTTGATATCTGGCATCCCAAGGCCTCCCTCTTTCCTACTCCCATACATATATTCCATTTTAACTTTGGCCTTCTTTCCACCCCAGCAGAATCTGGTCACCATTCTCCTAAGTTTCTTTAAATCCTTGGTCTGTAATAAGATCGGCAGTTGTCTTAAGACATACAGCCATCTCGGAAACAGCATCATGGCGAACAAACCAACTCGACCACTCAGTGTTAAAGGCAACCCCTCCCATAGTGCCAATTGATTCCTTGTATAGTTTAATAACTCATCAACATTTCTTCTATATAATCTTCTCAAATCCCCCGTCAGCGTAATGCCCAGGTACTTAAACTCCCGATCTGCCCATTTCAGTGGAAATGGTCCCTTCCAAGTCTTCCTTACTATGTTGCTAGTGGGTAATCCTTCAGGTTTTTGGAAATTCAAACTAAATCCCAAGTAGGCCCCATATTCTTCAAATACTTCCATCAGTACCGGCAACGGTCTCGCCAGATTAACCAAAATGTCATCGGCAAATGCCAATACTTTAAATTCGCGAGGTCCAAGTTTAATCCCCTCTATCTCCACATTTCCTAGAATTTCCCTAATCAGGGGATCCAGGGTGATGGCAAAGAGTAATGGGGACAGAGGGCAGCCCTGTCTGGTTCCCCAATTTATTCGGAAACATCGAGAGTACGTGCCATTTACCAACACTCTCGCTGCCGGATTCTTGTACAATATGGATATCGCTTGTGTAAAATATCCTTCAAATCCATATGCCTTCAGTGATGCAAAGAGGAACTCCCACTCAACCCGATCAAACGCCTTTTCGGCGTTGAAACTGATCAAGAGGGAGTCCCCTCCCTCCCTTCACACTCTCTCCATCGTGGCCAATTTCAGCCTGATATTCTTCCCGCTCTGTCTCCCCTGCACAAATCCCACCTGCGGGGATGCCACTATATGTGTCAGCACTTTTGCCAGCCTAGAGGCCAAAATCTGAGCCAATAACTTAGCTTCATAGCTAATGAGTGATATAGGCCTATATGAGTCTGGTAAGGTCGAATCTCTCCCTGGTTTCAGGAAAACCATAATATCCGCTAAACACAAAGATTGCGGTAGCTCCCCTAATTCAACTGACCTATTAAAGGCGTTAGCCAGAGGTTTCCCTATATCCTGCATTAAGATTTTATACAGTTCTGCCCTAAATCCATCTGGCCCCGCAGCTTTATGTTTAAATGATTTTTATTGAGTTTTTCAGAAGACATATACATTCAACGTTTTGCAACATACTCACAGCATTGTAAGTCTCTGCATCTAACAACTAATCTTCCAACCCTTAACCTTCCTTACCTCCCATCCCCTTCCCCCCTCCCACCTCTCCCCTTCCCTGGTTAATCTCCTACCCACCCTCTCCCTTCCCCCCCCCCCCCTTTGGAGGTAACTCAGTCTCTTAACCTGTTAATCAAGTCCGTGCTTTACTTTTCACATATTCAATAAATGGCCTCGTGCTCTAGGAGTCAATGAGGCTCATTTTCAAAGCACTTAGCCTCCCAAAGTTCCATAGAAACCTATGGAACTTAGCCTCCCAAAGAGCTTTGAAAATATGCCTCACTGTGTCCAAAAAGGGACCCCATCTGCAATAGAATCGTTTCTCTCTGGCGGGGGGTTGTTGTTTTGCTTCCAACCTTTCGAATCTCATAAGCTGTATCATCTCCCCTCTCCAAGACTGAAGCAAGGGGGCTCTTATGGACAACCATGATTTTAAAATGTTTAACTTGGCCACAATTATGGCTCGAAGCGAGAATTCTCGCATGCCCTGTGGGATTGGTTCAAGTATTTGCAGTTTTCCAAACAGCATCTCCGGATTGGGTTGCCAGCCAGCATGCCAAACATGTGAGATCCATTTCAAAAGTCTGTCCCAGAAGGTACGTATTTGCGGGCAGACCCAAAACATGTGTCCAAGAGTGGCTCCTGCAGCCCCGCATTTTGGGCATGCCCCATCTGGGGATAGCCCCATATGAAAGGCCCGCCTTGGCGGTATATGTGCTCTGAGCGCTACCTTGTACTGCATCTCCCAATGTTTTGAGGATTGGGTTATTTGCCTCAATCCCAAAATGTGTTCCTTTAATGTTGCAGCTTTTATAGTTACACCCAGCTCCGCACTCCATGCCTCTGCCAGCTTTCCGGTGTCAAGTTCTGTATTTGCATCTTTAAGGTGTCTATGATGGAACTTCAATGGTACCTTCTGCTGGGATCTGATGGTGTATGCCTCCGCCAACTCCTCCCGGACATCCTCAGTCAAATTGTCCCAGGGTAATCCAGTGATGTAATGTTTCAATTGATAATAGTAAAAAATGTCCAGTGGTGGTAACTGATAACTTTTTTGTAACTCCCCAAAGGGTTGAATCTTTCCTTCCGCTGTCAATACTTGTGCTAGAAAAATCAGACCCTGTTGTTTCCACCTCCGGTAAGCGCTATGTAGCTGCCCTGGTGGAAAGTCCAAGTTCCCACATATGGGCATGTACGGTGTCGTTTTTGCTGAAAAGCGGTGTAATCTGCAAACCCATCTCCAGACCACTCGTGCTGATGTGAAGATTCCTGTGTCCACAAACTCCTTACTTATTATCGCTTTGGAAGCATGCAGCATGTATCCAGGATGTACTTGCTGTAGCGCTGCAGTTTCTATTGCTGTGGCCGAAAAGTAGCTCGTCCCTCTGAGCCAGTCATTTATGTGGTGCATGCCACTAGCTATTGTTAAATGTCTAATGTTCAAAAGCCCCAGACCCCCATATTCCACTGGGGTGTGAAGTATCCACAACGGTATTCGTGCCCGTTTCCCCCGCCAGAGGAAACGTTGAATGACTGTAGTCCATTTCTTATCCACTGTAGTTGTTAAGAATAGCGGAAGTACCTGAAAAACATATAGCCACCTAGGCACTATCATCATATTAATTATAGCAATACGACCCAACAGAGAAAGTGGGTAGTCATGCCACAATTGCAACCTTGTACACGTGTCCCTCATCAATTTGGAAACATTTAGGTGGTACAATTGCGTTAAATCTTTTGGTATACGGACCCCCAGATACCGAATTTCACTATCCACCCAGTTCACCTTGAGTTGTCTAGAGCTGTGAGTCCCTTCCCCATGCACCATCATGGCTGTTGACTTTGCAAGGTTAAGAGTGAACCCCGAAAGTTGGCTATACCTCTCAATTATATTTAATAATATCGGAAGTGCTTCATTAGGGTTAGTAGTCAAAATTAGCAGGTCATCAGCAAATGCCAACACCTTAATCTCATTGTCTCCTATCTTAGCCCCTTGTATTGCCCTTTCCAATTTTATTGCTCTGAGCAGGGGTTCCAGCGCTATGATAAATAATAGGGGCGATAAGGGGCACCCCTGACGTGTCCCCCTATATATCTGAAAATTCTCACTTTTCACTCCATTAAGGAGGTTCGCGGCTGAGGGCTCTGTGTATAGTGCAATGGTAGCCTCATAAAACCAGCCATGAAAGCCCATATAGCGCATCGTATCAAACATGAATTCCCAGTCCACTTTATCGAATGCTTTTTCCGCATCGAGGCTCAGAAGTAGTGCTGGTACTTCCTCATGTTTGCTACGGGCCATTCCCAAGAGTAACTTACGGACATTCCCACCTGCCTGTCTATTGCGCACAAACCCTGTCTGATCTTCCCCAATCAGCCTCGGCAGAATTTTTGCTAGTCTATCGGCCAAAATCTTTGCCAAAATTTTGTTATCCACATTATGTAGTGATATTGGCCGATAGCCTTCAGCCTGGTCTTCGGGCTTGCCCGGTTTCAGTAGCAGAGTTATAAGCGCTGTGTTTGCATACTGCAGAAACCTCTGAGACTCCACTACAGTATCATAATATACCCCGAGGACGCCCAGGGAGGCCTCGGGCAGTAGCTTGTAGAACTCCCCTGAGAATCCATCAGGGCCTGGCGCAGAGGAGAGCGCCAGTCCTCTAACCACCCTCTGGAGCTCCTGGCCCTGGATAGGTTCGTTCAGCTGTCTAATTTCCTGGTCTTGCAAGCGCGGAACCCAGCCTCCCCAAATAGTTATCCAAAGACTGTTCTCTAATCGTCTGTTGTTTCTGATATAGCTTGGAGTAATATTGCACAAATATCTGTCTGATGTCCTCATTTTTGGTCCGTAGCACCCCCTGGCTATCTCTCACAGCTGTGACCACCCGGTGGGGTTTCCAATTCGTTACCAACTTTGCTAGTAGGGGGCCTGCTCTGTTCCCATGCCTATGCAGTCTGTATTTTTGATAAAACATCGCTCTTGTGGTTTTCTCATGTAGATGTGAGTTAAGGGCTACCTGTATTGTCTTATAATGTTCCTATGTCTTTTTATTTGGGCTAGCCGCATATTGTCGTTTTGCCCTCTGTGCCTGTTTTTCCAGTTGTACTATAGCCCTAGCTATCTTTTTATTCCGTGCCGTCACGTACGCTATTACATCACCTCTGAGGACCGCTTTCGCTGCCATCCAATATAAACTGGGATTATCTAGATGTTGGTTATTGAATTTGGCATAATCTTCCCATTTTGTTACAATGAATTGCGCAAAGTCTTTGTTCCCATAAAGGTACCCTGGGAATCTCCATCCCCGGTTAGATTGAAAATAACTAGGCGCCTCCATGTCCACCCACACCATGCTGTGGTCTGATATCTCCTCAGGACCTATTTCTGCTTGTAAGACTGTTGGGAATAGCTCTCTGCTTACCATAATATAATCTATTCGGGAGAGGGTCCCATGTGCTCGTGACGTGAGTGAATTCTTTCTCGCCCGGGTGCATTACCCTCCATGTATCCAACACCCCCAAGGTGCTCATAAACACCTTCAGCGCCTTTGCCTTACTTCCTCCCTGTGTAGCCCCTTTGGGAGTTGAACAGTCTTGCATTGGGTCCACCACTAGAATTAAATCACCCAGTGCTATCAGCGGGCACTGCAGCTTAGCGCACTGACGTATTAATGCTTGGTAAAAAGTGGATTCATATATGTTGGGGCCATAAACACCCAGCAACGCCATTTCCTTCCCCTGTAGCCACAATTTTATTAAGACATATCTTCCTTGTTCATCCGCTGATATTAGTTCTGCCTTAGCAGCCACACTCCTTTTAAGGAGGATCGCTACCCCTCGCCTCCTCCCATCTGCCGAGGCTGAGAATACTTCTCCCACCCAAGACCTCTTTAACTTCATGTGTTCTACCTCGGAGAGGCGAGTTTCTTGTAAACAAGCGATATCTGCCCCATGTCGCCGCAATGCCGCTAGTATTTTTGCCCGTTTTACTGGCGACGTAATCCCTCCCACATTCCATGAAATGAAACGTGTTTTCTTAATGTGTGCCATGCATTGTTAATGTTGTACCCCAGTAGCCATTCCCATCTTTAATCTTCTCCCCAGGGGACCCAGCCTCCCCCCAGTGAGTTGTATAGATAATCATTCTAATACTAACAGCTCTTCTCCACATCCTATGTAACAATGGCCTCGTCCCCATTCTGTGGAGCACGTGACATTCCTCATTAACCTCCTTGTTCCTTTCCCCGTACTTAACCCTACCCCCCTTACCCAACTCCCAAACCCCCTCCCTTCCTCCCTCCCCATCCCTTCTCCCCAATACCCAATTTTGCACCCCAGTCATTCTGTGAACAAGCACAGAATGTGATCTCCCGTTAGAGGCAAGAGGCCCTCGCTCTCAGCGCTCCCTGGAACATCCTAAGTAACAACCACCACTCTGTAATGTAACCACAAAATTTCACATAACAGTGCACAATGTCTAACAAGCATCTACTCAACCTTCCACTGTATGTCCATTATCTGCTAGGAAAGATTTAGCTGCAGCCACAGTTGGAAAATGATGCCACTTGTCCTGAAACAGAATCTTAAGGCGGGCTGGATACATCAAGGCAAATTTCAGATGTTTGGTAATTAACCAGGAGCATAACGGATGAAATCCTCTCCGCTGTTCCTGAACAGACTGAGAGTAGTCTTGGAAAATCAATATCTTGTGCCCTTCATACTCGAGTTCTTTTCTCCTGAGGCGAAATCCATTCATTATTTCCACTTTGTGTTTAAAGTTGAGTATCTTCGCCACAATCACCCTGGGGCGGTTTTTAGAGTCATCTTTGCGGCCCACGCGGTGCGCTCGTTCCACCACTAGTGGATTTCCAGAATCTGTTACTGCTAGCTCCTTTGCCAGCCATGCCTCCAGCCACGTTTCCAAGTTCTTCTCTGGAACCTTCTCCGGAATGCCCACGATTCTTATATTGTTTCTCCTGGATCTGTTTTCCAGATCTTCCAGTTTCTGGGCTTGCTCTGCCAATTGTTTTTTTAACAAAGCTAAATCTGGGGTCTGTGATCGAGTTTCGTCCTCAATAGTTGAAACTCTTGTTTCTAAATCTCCAGTTCTTTTCCCCAAACCATCCAATCGTGCCTGGAAGGACTCCAATTGTTCAGATAGCGTGTTCCAGCGCGGATCCATGGCTTTTATTACTGCCGCTGTTATTTGCTCCAATTGTGCGTCCGTGAATATAGGAGTTGGCGCCGCGACCGCAATCGCGTCCGCCATCTTGGACTCGCTTCCCCCCGCTTTAGTTTTTTCTTTTCTTGATGATTTCTGTGCCATTTCCGTCGGCGATTTGTGGAGGAACTTGTCCATACAGTGTGTGCACTGTTCGCTATCGTGGCAGGCGATTGTTTTAGTTTAGTTTTTCGTAAATGTTAGCGCTCAACAGCGAGGGACCTCAGAGCCGAGTTAAGCTGCTGCCGACCCGCTCACCGCATCACCGGAAGTCCGCCCCGCAGCTTTATGTAATGCACTACCTCTGATTTCTCCCAGGACCTCTTCCACTTCTATCGGCTTGTTTAACTCTCCCTGCTGCTGCGCTGTTATCTTCGTCAAATTAACATTCTCAAGCTACATATCTGGATCTAAGTCATCTATCTCATTCTTAGTATACAACTTAGCATAATAGTCGTGAAATACGTCCTGTATCTCTGCATCAGTATGTACCAGTCCCCCAGCCTGCGTCCTAATCGCAAGCACTCTCCGCTGTCCCTTCACTCTTCTCACTAGACCCGCCATCAGCTTCTCAGGCTTATTGCCAAACCTATACAATTGATATCTATAATATTCAGCCGATTTATTAGCACGCTGATGTAATAGCTCATTCAGAGATGCCTGCGTGGCTAATAACTGCTCACAGAGGTGGTCTGCAGACTGTTGCCCATAAGCCCTCCTCAACCGTACCAAGCGATCCCCTAATCTGATAATCTCCTTATCTCTTCGTCTCTTCTTCCTAGCACTATAAGCTATTATCTCTCCTCTTAAAACAGCCTTCCCAGCTTCCCAAAACAATGTCGGGGTATGCATATGAGATGCATTATGTAATGAATATTCTTTCCACTTCCCTCTAATATACGTCCAAAACTCCGGATCATAATACAGATCCATAGGAAAAACCCACCTAAACTGTCTATTTTGTGGAGTTTGATCTCGAAATTTGATATACATAGCCATATGATCTGATATAATCGTAGGATCAATATCAGCCTCCGATATATGTGTAAAGCTCTCTTCATCTATCAATAGGTAATCAATTCTCGATTGAGTGTGATGGGCTCTTGAGTAGTGTGTATAGTCTTTAGTGTTTGGATGCAATACCCTCCACACATCAACCACTCCCAATGCTCCACACAACAGTTTTATGCCTTTATCCGCCCCCACTACAGAACCCGCTGCCCCGTGTGATCTATCCAGAATGGGATCCGCAACCACGTTAAAGTCCCCCCCTATTATCTGCTGTTGGATATTAAATTGCTGTATCTTACTGATAAGTGTATGGTAAAATTGCTTACAGTACACATTGGGGGCATAGACATTACTAATGAGACATGTATTACCATTCACCTTTACCTGTGCCAGTATATACCTCCCTTCAGGATCAGCACACACCTGTCCCACCTCCACCTGTAGCGATTTATGGAATAAAATAACAACGCCCACTTTTTTCCCCACTGCCGGGGCCTCCAATATGATCCCCACCCACCAGGTTCTCAACTTCTCATGCTCCTGCGTTGATAAATGTGTCTCTTGAAGGAGAGCTACATCCGCTCTTTTCTTTTTAAGACTATGAAGTATTTTCTTTCTTTTAATGGGGGAGGATATTCCCCCACATTCCAGGAGTACACTTTAAGGCCCATCAGCCCACAGCAGCTCTCACGTACAGCAACTCACACATCTCATCTAACGGTAAGCAGGCATGGTGTCCCAGCAACACCACCCCTACTATTCTATCTCGCAGCCACTCAACATTCCACTCACTCACATATCTCCTTCTAACCTTTTTTGCTAATCGGTTCCCTACTACCCAAGCCCTATCCTCCCCCCTCCCCCCCATACGGACCCTGCCTATTTCCCATTCCACTATCCTTCCCCCCGTCCCTCCTGTTCCCAGAACCAGTCACGCTGTAACACCTGCACTCACCCTACAACATACCTCATATCCCCCCTTCCCCCATGCCTCTTTCCCAGCATCCCAAACATGCATAAGCTTATGTGTCATATCTCTAGTATCAGTTCTTAGCTGTCTCACACTCCCACTCCTGTGTAGATCCTCCGGTGGTCAGTTTTATGTAATTCTTGTAAAGCCATAACCTGCAGGTTTCTGGCTTCCACTTCAGTCCTAGTGGTCTCAATGCAATCCAGTCAGATTTGCCACTCTGACAGCATCTGATGCCAAAGGGAGCAGAGAAGATCCGAGTACACCTGGGATACTGTCTTATATACATTCCCAGATTATATCCTCCCAATCTGCCATGAGTCCAACAGCTAAGTGCTCAGTCCTTAAATTCGCAACATCACTCTCCAAATCTGCTCTCCACTGTAAAATCTGTACTTTAAACTCCAGCGTCCTCTATTGAGTCCCTTTACCATCCTGCAAGCTTCCTCTACTTCATTTAGACTCTGATGTCCCTCCATGTTGTTGAATGTATTCTTTGGCTACCTCCACCCGATCAAAAAAATGAGTTGTGCCATTTATGGTGAGTCTGAGCTTGGCAGGGTAGAGGAGTGCAAATTTTATCTTCTTGTTATATAGCTCCGTACATAATGGCGCGAAGGATTTCCTCATCATTTGCACCTGATGAGAATAGTCTTTAAAACAGAGAATTTTTCTCCCTTGATAGATAAGCGATTGTCCACCTCGGAGCGCATCCAATATATATTGCTTATGCCTGAACTTAAGAGTTTTTAAGATCACCACTCTTGGCCTGTTCCCTGGCTGTTGCGTAGGCCCCACCCGGTGGGCCCTCTCCACGCAAAATTGTTGTAATTTATCCTCTATTTGTAAGGTCTTTGGCAGCCATTCTTCCAAAAAATTAGGCAAATCCCTATCCAAGAGTGACTCCAGGAGTCCAATCAGGTGCAGGATATTTCGCCTGCTTCGATTCTCTAAATCGTCCAGCTTTACCTCCAGATCCTGCACTCTCTTCTCCAGTTTCTTATTTAGCTCCTTCTGCGCCTCCACGCTCCCCTCCACCTCCGATATGCGCTGCAGTCCTTCATCCAACTCTAAGCTCATGCTATCAATGCGTTCATGAGCCTCCTCCGTATGACCATAAAGTTGCTGGAGCTTCTTGTCCAGCGCTGCCTCCACCGCTGCGGTTACCTCGGCGGTGATTTCTGCTAGCCACGCGGAGCCCACAACAAGCTCCCCGTGTTCACGCTAGTCGGCCATCTTGGTATCGGCCGGCTTGGACTTGTCTTTCTCTCTGCGAACTGTTTTCGCTGCCATGCCGTACCTCTGCACCATCCCGCCGATCACAAAGCGATTCCCGCTTCTTCAGCACGCTAGGCAGCGCCGTTTCTCTCCTCGGGCCTGTCAAATTTGCAGATTTTTGGGCGAATGTGCGCGGAGCCTAGCTACCCAGCGTCAGCCCTGCACCATGGCATCACGTGACCCTTATTTATTTATTTCTCAGACTTCATATACCGCAAATAGATCCAAACAGGCGACTAAGCGGTTTACAATAAAAGTACAATGGTGATGATGGATGAAGGGAAAGAGTAAGTAGTCAATAAGCAAAATGAAAAGATGAGTTAATGGTACTCAATAGTAAACTACTAAACCTTAAACAGTACTCTCAAAACCAATTAGTCTCCTTGCCAATATGGCAGCTTTAAACACCTCTCCCTGATCCTTTATTAAGTCTTTATATTGGCGTGGCAGTATTACCTCTATCCTTCCTACCCCTTCTATAAGTCTTTCCCCTTATCCATCCCCATCCCATAGCTCAATCCAATCTCCTGCTGGAGCACTCTGGACTGGTGGCTGCTGGATGTCCAAGAAACTGAGTCAGTCTGGCTTGGCCAGTCTCTGCTGCTGAGCTCTGAGTGCCGATTACACTCCCAGGAGCCTGCACCTCCTCAGGGCTCTGAGCACCAGTGGCACTCCCAGAAGTCTATCTGCCACTGGGCCTTGGACACTGACTGTGTCTCCAAAGCCCTTGCCTTGAACTGACTCCCAGGGGCCAGTGCCCTGAGCCTGCTTTCAAGGGCCGCTCTGCTGTGGACCCCAGGCCCTGAGCTGTTCCCAAGGGCCTCGCTGCCCAGATCCGACTCCCAAGGGTTGTTCTACTTCTTGCTTTCATGCACAGATTTTGCCCTCAATGACCTTTATTTCTGTCCTCAGCATGCTCCCAAGTGCTCCTGCTCTGCTCTGCTGCTGTCTTCAGGAGGCACCTTAAGGGATCCTTTCCCTACTTGGATTACAGCTCAGCTCTTTTTGTAAGACTAGCTTTTTCATTCTCTGATTCCAGCCCTTTGGAGCCTCTGATGTGCAGTTCCAGGTTTTCCCCCAATAGAAGGAAGACTCCTTTTCAGCCAGAGATCTTAGACATAATCTCTGTATCAAAGAAATATGACAGTATGATTATACTGTCCCATTGGTATTCTGGTGAGTAGTTTCCCTGACCATATAATCAGCTTCAATTACCTTTACTGCATGTGCATTATTATTCCCAGCTTTACTTATTACTTTTAATAGATAATTTTTCCCAAAGTGTATAAATGTTGATAATTTCTCTGCCTTTTCTCGCTCTGAGCAATTATTTATTTATTTATTGCATTTGTATCCCGCATTTTCCCACATATTTGCAGGCTCAGTGTGGCTTACATTGCTCCATCATGGTATCATCATGACTGAATAAACATATACAATTAGTAATTATATAGGAAACAAGAGAAATATAGTGTATAAAGCAGGGGCGTATCTGAGGTTCGGCGGTAGGGGGGGCAGAGGCTAGAGTGAGGGGGCACATTATAGCCCCCCCGGCTGCCGCCCCCCTACCGCCATTAGCCCTCCCCCCCTACTGCCGTCAACCCTTTCCCCGCCTACCACGTCACCTACCCCCGAGGTCCGCTTCCTCCTGACGGTTTTTAAAAATATTACTTCAGCTGGCAGGGGACCCCAACCCCCGCCAGCCCAGCCGAGGTCTTCTTTGAGTTCTTCATCCTCATGCTCTGAAAGCTGCATCCCTTCCAGTTGGACGGAGTCTGACGTCTCAGTATTTCGGAAAAAGACTGACTCTAATACCCTATTACATTATCGCAGCTTCCATCCAATGGCTTCCAAAAATGGAATTCCTATAGGACAATTTTTGCGGATGAAAAAGCTATCTACATCTAACGAACACTTCAGAAATTCAGCAAGAGATCTGTATAATAGATTCAAAACTCGGGCTTATCCCACTAAAGTGATCAAAAAAGCTTTTAAGAGAGCTACTAATGTTAACCGTCAATGGCTGCTGAACCCTGCTCCTAAATCTATTGATAAAAATAATCGACTAGTGTGTATATTGCCTCATTCTCGTCAAGCAACCAGTATTAGGAAAATCATCACTAAACATTGGGGTATGCTGGCTGAACTTGGTTTTGATCAAATACCTACTTTTGCTTACACACGTAATCGTAACTTAGGAGAAATTTTTTCATTTACTAAACCTTTCTCCCGAAGTAATGCCAGTTTTGCATCAGGTGAACATAAATGTTGTGGCAAATGTGTTTATTGCCAATATGTTTGGCACACCTCTGTAGTTATTAATCCGAAAACTGGTAAAGCATTTCATCTTAGAAGCTGCACAGATTGCAACTCTTCTCGCGATGTCTGTGGAATTGTGTGTCCTTGTACTAAATGGTACATAGGACACACAAATAGACGTATTAAGCAACGGAGCATTTAAGAATTAACAAAAATGAAGCACCCCTTGTAGAACATTGGTCACAAATGCAGCATAAACTTAGACTTGAAATTTGTGGTACTTTTTCAAATCAATTTGCCTCTTGGAGGTGATGCCTCACGGATTGTGCTTCGGAAAGAACAAGAGTTTATTTTTCGCTGGCAAACAGTGACCCCCTAGTGGTCTAAACCGAGAAATTGAATGGCAAGTATTCATATAGACGGTGTTTCCCGCGCCTGTTAATCAGCTGATTTTTGTCACAAATACTGCGCATGTGTGGGCGTTTTTTCACAGGACATAGATCGATTTGGAGAGGTCTTCCTTCCAAAGCTGCTGTATCGTGAGTTAACAAAACTTTGACCTCAAATTAAGATATAAAGTGAAGTTTATAATGTTTACATGATTTAATGTGAAAACTTATCAATAGAAATCAAACAAAATAAAACATGGAAAAGAAAATAAGATGATACCTTTTTTATTGGACATAACTTAATACATTTCTTGATTAGCTTTCGAAGGTTGCCCTTCTTCGTCAGATCGGAAATAAGCAAATGTGCTAGCTGACAGTGTATATAAGTGAAAACATTCAAGCATTACTATGACAGTCTGACAGGGTGGGAGGATGGGGGTGGGTAGGAGGTATGCATGGGGACATCAAAGCATATCATTGATATTCTAACAGGATGGGTGTGGATAGATGAGGGGTGGGGTGATCAACAGAGACATACAGCTTTATGGTTTATAATGGGCTAGGAACCCCAGATCCTTGTTAAGTCCTTTCTGTTGGGTGTTAAAATATTCAATCATTCTGACTTCAAAGGTCTTACGTTCTTGTATGGTTTTAAAGTTACCTTTCAGGATTCTCACTGTGAAGTCACTGGTACAGTGTCCTGGTCCTGTAAAATGCTGACCAACAGGTGTGGGAACCCTACTGGCACCAGTATTGTTCATGTGATGTCTATGTAAATTGAATCTTGTCTTAAGCATCTGGCCTGTTTCTCCAATATAGCATCCTTCGTTACATTTTTTATACTGAATGATATATACCACATTGGAAGATGAGCAAGTGAAATATCCCTTTATGTTGAATATCTTTCCTTTGTGGATGACTTTGGGGTCCTGTGAAATATTTTGGCATAGTTTGCAACTGGATAAATTACAGGGAAGTGTGCCCTTCTGTTCCTTTTCAGTCTGTGATGGAAGTTTACTTCTGATTAGCTTGTGTTTTAAGTTGGGTGGCTGTCGGAAGGCCAGTACTGGTGGGGATGGGAATATCTCTTTCAGTAATTCATCCTCCTGGAGTATAGGTTGTAGATCTCTTATGATTTTCCTCAGTTTTTCCAGCTCTGGATTGTATGTCACTACAAGGGGGATTCTGTCTGTGCATTTTTTCTCCTTGTACTATAGCAGATTCTCCCTGAGTGTTTTGAGGGAGGAGGCAATATTCTTGGAGATTATTTTGGGGTTGTAGCCTTTCTGTTTGAAGAATGCAGTCAGGCTTTTAAGGTGTCTGTCTCTATCCCCTGGGTCAGAGCAGATACGGTGGTATCTTGTGGCTTGGCTGTAAATGATGGATCTTTTTGTATGTGAAGGATGGAAGCTGGAGTTGTGGAGGTAGCTGCATCTGTCTGTGGGTTTCTTGTACTGTATATAGATGTTTGTATACAGCCATCACTGATTGAGACCGTGGTGTCCAAAAAATTGACTTTTTCTGGGGAGTAGTCAATTTTGAATCTGATTGTAGGATGGTATGTATTGAAGGCAGAATAAAATTGTTTCAGAGTTTCTTCACCCTCCGTCCAAATCATAAAAATGCCATCGGTAGTATTTTAGAGGTTTGGTCTGGTGTGTATTCAGAAATGTCTCTTCCAGCTCAGCCATAAAAAGGTTGGCATATTGGGGTGCTGTCCTGGTGCCCATCGCAGTGCCCATTATTTGTAGATAGATATCATTGTTAAAGCGGAAGTAGTTGTGAGTTAAAATTAATTTGATTAATTTTGTAATAGTTTCTGGTGAGTATTGATGGTCCAGTGTGGATTTTTTTTAGGAGTCTTCCACATGCAGCTATGCTATCCGCATGTGGAATGTTGCTGTATAGTGATTCTACATCCATCGTGACCAGAAGGGTGTTAGGTGGTAGTTGCTTGATATTTTTCAATTTATTCAGAACGTCTGTGGTGTCTTGTATGAAGCTGTTAGTTTTGTGTACGAGAGGTTTCAGAATTCCCTCTATGAATCCAGATATTTCTTCCATGAGTGTGCCAATACCTGATATGATTGGTCTGCCAGGGTTTCCCGGTTTGTGGATCTTGGGTAGCATGTAGAATGTGCCCACAGCAGGCTGGTTTGGTATGAGTTTCTTCAGGTGAGGTTGCGCTTGTGTAGGAAATGTTTTGATAAGGTTTTTCAGCTGTTTTGTGTAATCCTGTGTGGGGTCCTCAGTTAGTTTCCTGTAGTATTTATTGTCTGAGAGCTGTCTGTGCCCAATGTATTTTTGTATGTCCATAATTACCACTGCGCCTCCTTTGTCTGCGGGTTTGATGATAATGCGTTCGTTAGTTTGTAGGGTTCTTATGGCCGCTCTTTCTGGTGGGGTAAGATTGTACAGGATTCTCTTTTGTTTGTTGGAAAGTTGGGATTTCACCCTATGTCTGAAACTTTCTATGTAATTATCCAGCTTGTAGTTTTGTCCCTCCTGTGGGGTGAAATAAGTGTTCTTTTGTTTAAGACTGTATTCCGGTCTGTTTGGTGTCCCTTTATTATAGAAATGTGTTTTAAGGCGCATTTTTCTAAAGAATTCTTCTAGGTCTGAGTATAGTTGGATTTCATCTAGTTTCGTCGATGGGCAGAATGAGAGCCCTTTGGAGAGCACAGAGACCTCATGCTGTGATAATTGATGGTTCGAGAGGTTTATTATCCCCATTTGGTTTGCATCTGTAAAGGTGTGATGAAGAAGGGCAACCTTCGAAAGCTAATCAAGAAATGTATTAAGTTATGTCCAATAAAAAAGGTATCATCTTATTTTCTTTTCCATGTTTTATTTTGTTTGATTTCTATTGATAACCTTAAGAGTGGACTAACACGGCTACCACACTCCTCTACTTATAATGTGAAAACTTGAATGCAGAAGTTTTACTGAGGTTTTGTTTTTTGTTTTGGGTTTTAGTTTGGTTCCCCTGAAGACGCCGTTCTAATGGCAAAACATGGTTCATGTAGGGAACTTGGGAATATTTGGTTTTGTTTTGTGAATGATTGAAAATAAGTTGTACTAGAAAAGTATTGCACTGACCAGGAAGCTACACTGAATACTTCATACACGTCAAGAAACAAGATTCAATCTATTGCTCAAGCTAAGTAACAGCTTTATACTGCATATAATTTTGCAATTTTGTATATTGAAGAAAGACTGTTGAATAACTTCCTCTGTGGGAGGTGGTAGGGCGTGCTATGATGTCTATGAAGGTGTTATTACATCTCAGCTCCTGAGTCTTTGTATATACACCAAAAAAACTGAGCACAAATCACATATATTTATTTATACTGATAATTGTTTTATTATTTTTTATTGCATTGAGCTTAAAATATGGTTCCTGATTTACATATACTTGACATACAAAGGAACTGAATTTAGAGAACACCCAGTAATTATTTGAATATAATAGGGTGGAGTCATATGTGGTGACCCCGCCCACAATCAGTACCGGCACCTTTTTTTCTACAAAAAAAGCACTGTATATAATAATCAGGAAACTAATTACCATCTTAGCACATCCCACTAACCAATCATCTACCTTCCTATTCCAACACATCTGACTTTAAGCCTATCAATTGTTAGTTC
Source organism: Microcaecilia unicolor (assembly GCF_901765095.1). NCBI lineage: Eukaryota > Metazoa > Chordata > Amphibia > Gymnophiona > Siphonopidae > Microcaecilia > Microcaecilia unicolor. Next base: position 147,403,849 of record NC_044041.1, on the reverse strand, counting down.
ATACCCTAATTCTTAGAATAGTAGTTACCCCACCCCACCTGTCTCTGAGTCACAATCTTCATCCACCTACTTAGAAACTTCTCTCCCACCATACTTTCTGTCACAAATTCCATGCCCCCCTCCTCATTCTTTCAGCAGTTTTTTTGTATCACATATCCAAACTATATAGCAGCTGACCTGTGGTTGGCTACCAGACTGTTCCCAACTTCCCCTTTTCAAATATCTAGATTTAATAAGGTTTAAAATTGTATAAAACACAGGAAATCTTGACCCAAAGATTAATATAAATCTAAATATCCATTAAAGTTATCTTAATTACATTGGACCATTCTACAGTGGGGGAAATAAGTATTTGATCCCTTGCTGATTTTGTAAGTTTGCCCACTGACAAAGACATGAGCAGCCCATAATTGAAGGGTAGGTTATTGGTAACAGTGAGAGATAGCACATCACAAATTAAATCCGGAAAATCACATTGTGGAAAGTATATGAATTTATTTGCATTCTGCAGAGGGAAATAAGTATTTAATCCCTCTGGCAAACAAGACCTAATACTTGGTGGCAAAACCCTTGTTGGCAAGCACAGCGGTCAGACGTCTTCTGTAGTTGATGATGAGGTTTGCACACATGTCAGGAGGAATTTTGGTCCACTCCTCTTTGCAGATCATCTCTAAATCATTAAGAGTTCTGGGCTGTCGCTTGGCAACTCGCAGCTTCAGCTCCCTCCATAAGTTTTCAATGGGATTAAGGTCTGGTGACTGGCTAGGCCACTCCATGACCCTAATGTGCTTCTTCCTGAGCCACTCCTTTGTTGCCTTGGCTGTATGTTTTGGGTCATTGTCATGCTGGAAGACCCAGCCACGACCCATTTTTAAGGCCCTGGCGGAGGGAAGGAGGTTGTCACTCAGAATTGTACGGTACATGGCCCCATCCATTCTCCCATTGATGCGGTGAAGTAGTCCTGTGCCCTTAGCAGAGAAACACCCCCAAAACATAACATTTCCACCTCCATGCTTGACAGTGGGGACGGTGTTCTTTGGGTCATAGGCAGCATTTCTCTTCCTCCAAACACGGCGAGTTGAGTTCATGCCAAAGAGCTCAATTTTTGTCTCATCTGACCACAGCACCTTCTCCCAATCACTCTCGGCATCATCCAGGTGTTCACTGGCAAACTTCAGACGGGCCGTCACATGTGCCTTCCGGAGCAGGGGGACCTTGCGGGCACTGCAGGATTGCAATCCGTTATGTCGTAATGTGTTACCAATGGTTTTCGTGGTGACAGTGGTCCCAGCTGCCTTGAGATCATTGACAAGTTCCCCCCTTGTAGTTGTAGGCTGATTTCTAACCTTCCTCATGATCAAGGATACCCCACGAGGTGAGATTTTGCGTGGAGCCCCAGATCTTTGTCGATTGACAGTCATTTTGTACTTCTTCCATTTTCTTACTATGGCACCAACAGTTGTCTCCTTCTCGCCCAGCGTCTTACTGATGGTTTTGTAGCCCATTCCAGCCTTGTGCAGGTGTATGATCTTGTCCCTGACATCCTTAGACAGCTCCTTGCTCTTGGCCATTTTGTAGAGGTTAGAGTCTGACTGATTCACTGAGTCTGTGGACAGGTGTCTTTCATACAGGTGACCATTGCCGACAGCTGTCTGTCATGCAGGTAACGAGTTGATTTGGAGCATCTACCTGGTCTGTAGGGGCCAGATCTCTTACTGGTTGGTGGGGGATCAAATACTTATTTCCCTCTGCAGAATGCAAATAAATTCATATACTTTCCACAATGTGATTTTCCGGATTTAATTTGTGATGTGCTATCTCTCACTGTTACCAATAACCTACCCTTCAATTATGGGCTGCTCATGTCTTTGTCAGTGGGCAAACTTACAAAATCAGCAAGGGATCAAATACTTATTTCCCCCACTGTATATGCATGTACATATCTTCTAAAAGCTTCTAACAAAGTTCACAATCAATAAATTCTTAAGCTGTCTTGTACAGTATCTTGCCCTAGACATGACCTTAACATTGGTCAGCAAAAAATACAGAAGAAAAAAACAGGTTTTTTCCATTCTTATGACACATCTCCCTCCCCAAGATCTTCCATAGCCATCTCCCCACCCACAGACATCTGTCTCAATAAAACGTCCACTTCCCCTTCTCCCATCGCTTGCCCAACAAATCATGCTAAATGCGTAAACATGTTTTTGGTCAAAAGGAGTGTGGGTCATATGGCTGTCCTTGAACAATTTCACTAGTCAGCAAGGATTGAAAACAGCACAGAGAATAATTAGGGGGGATTAAATACATCTTACAGGCAGTGTTGTGCTGGAGCGGGCTCTCACGGGCTCGCGAGTGCCGTTTGTTAAGTTTTTAATAATTTTGGGAGCCGGTTGTTAAAGTAGGCCTCCCCATGGCTACTTTAACAACTGACTCCCAAAATGTGGGCTTGGGCCCCCTCCTGAATTCTCTTTTACTTTGCTGGCAGTGATGTTGGCCCCACAAGCCAAGTAAATAGACTGCTGCTGCTCCCTGCTCCTTGTTTCTGACTCTGAGCATCAGGCTGGGACTTTTCATGCAAGCACAAGAAGGTTCCATCATGCTGCTCAGAGCCAGAAACAAGCAGCAGAGAATGGTGGCAGTCCTGGTGGGGCTCGGCAGAGGTATGCCTAGCGTGCCCGCACAAGGGAGGGGAGAGAGAAGCATGTATTCCCACCCCCCACCCCCAAATTTCAGGTCTGGTTATGCCTGGAGAGAGAGCCAGTTGTTAAAAAATTTACCAGCACACCCCTGCTTACAGGTAACCCTTGTTTCATTGTTCAAAGGTTGTGCTCTGAACATACAAACATTAGGGGTCCTGATTCCCCCCAAGTTCCCTACAGATGCAGTATTGTCATTGACCCTATCTAAGCCAGATGCTACTGCCAAAGATTGCTTGGAATTACTGGAAGGCATGTATGGTAGTGTAGAATATAGAGAGGAATGTTAAATCCTCTGCAAGACTACTATGCAGAAGCCTGGGGAGAAATTGTTTCAATGTGTCATTGCTCAAAGCTGTAAGGGCAGGTGCTATCCAAGCCCAAGAGATGGACAAAGCCCGGCTTGAAGAGATTCTTAGTTGTTGGTTTGGCAGGTCAGAGAACCCCTCCCCCCTCATTTGCTAGTCTAATACAGGGAGGAGAAGGGCTGGGAGCATAGGCGGTCGGTGACTCAACTATTTGGGGAGGCTAAGATGGGTGGGGCTAAAAAGTGGGTGGGGTTAAGGCAGGGCCAAGGTGCGGTTGAATGGAGTGTGATTGGGCAAGTTAAAATCCTTAGAGTAGGGAGTAGCCCTTAGATTGTAAACTCTCCAGGGACAGGAAAATACCTATTGCATATGAATGTAACTTGCCTTGAGCTACTGCTGAGAAAGGCGTGATCTAAAATCAAATCCCGAAAACTAGTACCACACATATAATAAAGTGATATAAAACATTACAAATGTCACTTAGGACCTAAAGAACAATTCTACAATACCATGATAGCACTAACTTCCAGGAGTCACACAACAAGGGCAGCAGCGTAAACAATGCAGTGAGCACTAGACCATCAATATTGGAAAACTAAACAAGCCGGATTAGAACAGATCAGCCCTATATAGACATTCAGTGTTAAAAGAATACCTAGTCTTCCAAACAGAGAGATCATGGACAGACCCTCACCAGGTAGTGAATAAGTAACCATGAACTAAAAATAGAAATATGTAGACAAAAATACAAATACTTATGGATTACAGCAATATAACTAGGCATACCTCAGCTGTTCGATCATATGTAAAGTATTTAAATTTTCTTCAACCCATATTCTTAAAAAATCACTAATATGATTTTAAGAACTTCTGAAATTAAATTGAACCCTGAAGAAACTAGACTCTACAATGCAACACTAAAATATATGCCAAATGTAAAGATAGCAGATGTAAATTTTAAAATACGACATATTCCAATCACATTACAAATTGACAAATAAAAATAAAACAAAAAAATGGAAATAAGGCAATATCTTTTTATTGGACTAACGTAATACATTTTTCAATTAGCTTTTAGAGGCCCAAACCACATTGCTCAGTTCAGGACAATATATTGCTGTTATGGTATACTGTTATGACCCGACGAAGGAGGCTTCGACCTCCGAAAACTACTAAAAACAAAATATACAGTATATTAGGTTAGTCCAATAAAATGGTATCATCTTATTTTGCATTTTTTTGTTTTATGTTTATAAGAGTGGAATAGCATTACTACCACACTACTTTATCCTAAATTAAAAATATTTTTTCTACCTTTGTTGTCTGGCCATTTAATTTTTCTAATTGTGTTGGTCGCAGTTTTTGCATTCTGCTTTCCTCTTAACTCTCATGGAAGGGTTTCTTGTCCATTTGTCCTTTTTCTCTCTTCTCTTGTCTTATTTATTTGTTTGTTTGTTGCATTTATACCCCGCTCTTTCCCGCTCGGTAGCAGGCTCAGTGCGGCTTACATAGTATGGAATTACATAGTATCACCGAAAGAACACAGCTGTAGCAATAGTAGAGGTATGATGTGGTTGTTAGGAAATAGGTTGAGATAGGTGAAATGGGCAAGGGATGCAGGGGTAGGAGAGGTAGGAGTGGTGTAGAGTGGGTTCATAGGTTAAGACTGGTCATTTGGGTAGGCTTGTTTGAAGAGGTAATTTTTTAGCAACTTCCGGAAGGGTAGATGGTCGCTAACTGTTCGAATGGGTCTTGGTAAGGCATTCCAGAGTTGGATGCCTATAACGGAGAAGTTGGATGCGTAGTACGTTTTGTACTTGAGACCTTTGCAGTTGGGAAGGTGTAGATTGACATATGTTCGATAGGATTTTGATCCGTTTCTAGCTGGTAGGTCAGTTAGGTTGGTAATGTAGCTTGGACATTCTCCGTAGATAATCTTGTGAATCAGTGATTGGACTTTGAAGTTCCTTCACATTCTCCACTACATCCATCAACACTGATATTTTCCTCTCAGCTTTCTTCCATTTATTTTTATCTATTTTCATTCATTCTTCAGTTTTCCTTTTCTCAACTGAATCTACCTAGAGCTTTCCATCTTTCCCCTCCCTTTTATTTCCCAGTCTCATTAACTCTATCCTCTCCCCCTTCTATCCAGCATTTCCTCTTTCCCCCTTCAATCTAGCATATCCCCCTCTCTCCCCATTCACCCAGTGCCCCCCACTCTCCCATTCCAACCAGTGTGTCCCCTTTCTCCCCCTTCCGAGTGTCACGCTTTCTCTGTCTCCCCCTTCCATCTGGCATGTCCTCTTTGCCTCCCCTTTTCAACCAGCATGTCCCCTCTCTCTCCTCTATTCAGCTTTTCCCCTTCTCTATCTCTACTTATATCCATCTTCTTCCATCTTCCATCCAGTGTCTCCCCTCTTTCCTCCATCCATTATCTCTCTTCCATCTTCCATCCAGAATGTCCCCTCTCTCCCCCTTCATCCAGCATGTCCTCTTTGCCCCCCTTTCAGCCAGCATGTCCCCTCTCTCCCCTCCTTTCAGCTTCTCCCCTCTCTCACATCTTTCATCCAGTGATTTCCCTCTTTCTTCCCTCCATCTAACATCTTACACTCCCTCCCCCTTCCATTCAGCGTTCTCTCTCTCTCTTTTCTCTCCTTCCATCCAGTCTCTCTGCTTGTATCAACATCTTTCCTCTTTCCCTTCACTTTCACTCTACCGGAACATAAGTGGCTGCTGCATTTCGAGACCAGCTGCGGAACAGGCATTGCCGCATTCTGCATAGGCGTGCCTTCCGATTCTGCAGCTCTCGTTCGCCAGGAAAGGAAATGACATCAGGGAGGGGGAGAGGCTGGCAAAGTCGGCAGCTGCAAGTACACAGGTTGATGTGACCCCGCGGCTCTCTTGTATTTTGCTGGTACTTCTAAACCGGCAGCAGCAGCAGAGCTAGCAATGGGACGGGAGGAAAGTAGAAGTCATGCTCCCCAAGCCTCTTATACAAGGGCGCCTATGGCTGGGAGGTAATTAGCAGCCTGCCCAGTCACCATGGAAGGGGAGGGTCCACTTCCAAAAGGCAACACCTCCAAGACTTTAAGCGTCTCCTGGAACAGCCGTGAATAGTGCTTCCCTAGCAGAAAAGAAGGGGGAAGGGCACAGTGGGTTCACCCCTGTAAATGAAAAAGAATGTAGAACCCAGATAAATGGTTTGAAGTCAAAATGGCTGCTTTACAGCGTAAGCTTGATGCTGTGTGGACTTCCACTAACAGAGAACAGGTTACAACACAGTATTACATGGCCAAACTTCAGTGAGGATATCCTGTTTATTAATGGGTTCATCTTAACTGTTGTTGTAATATATAAAGATTGGAAGTAAAATTAAACTCTCCTTTCATTGGGGCACATAGGTTAATGTCTTCACCTCACCTCTTTTGTACAAATGGATTATTCTGTTTTGTTCATGTTGTAGGGACAAGTGGTTTTCATAAGTCAAAATAATAAAACAATTTTTTTTTCATGAAGACCTCTCATTTGTTTAACTAAATGGGCTATAAGCCCCTAATGCAGTCCACAAAACAAAAGGAGCAATCTCTATAAACCTAGAGGATGTAATGGGGCAATTTGACAAATTGAAGAGTAGCTAATCTGGACCAGATGGTATTCATCCCAGAGTACTGATAGAATTGAAACATAAACTGGCAGATCTATTGTTAGTAATATGTAATTTATCTTTAAAATCGAGCGTGGTACTGGAAGATTGGAAGGTGGCCAATGTAATGCCAATATTTTAAAAAGGTTCCAGAGGGGATCCAGGAAATTGTAGACAAGTGAGCTTGACGTCGGTGCCGGGCAAAATGGTAGAGACTATTATAAAGAACAAAATTACAGAGCACATTCAAAAGCATGGATTAATGAGACAAAGCCACCATGGATTTAGTGAAGGGAAATCTTGCCTTACCAATCTGTTACACTTCTTTGAAGGGGTGAACAAACATGTGGATAAAGGCGAGACAGTTGATATTATGTATCTGGATTTTCAAAAGGCGTTAGACAAAGTACCTCATGAAAGACTCTAGAAGAAATGGGAGTCGTGGGACAGTAAGTAGTGTCCTATTGTGGATTAAAAATTGGTTAAAGGATAGAAAACAGAGAGTAGGGTTAAATGGTTAGTATTCTCAATGGAGAAGGGTAGATAGTGGGGGTTCCCCAGGGGTCTGTGCTGGGACCGCTGCTTTTTAACATATTTATAAATGATCTAGAGATGGGAGTAACTAGTGAGGTAATTAAATTTGCTGCCAACACAAAGTTATTCAAAGTTGTTAAATCACAAGAGGATTATGAAAAATTACAAGAGGACCTTGGGAGACTGGGCATCTAAATGGCAGATGACGTTTAATGTAAAGCAAGTGCAAAGTGATGCATGTGGGAAAGAGGAACCCAAACTATGGCTACGTAATGCAGGGTTCCACGTTCGGAGTCACTGACCAAGAAAGGGATCTTGGCATCATTGTTGATATATTGAAACTCTCAGCTTGGTGTGCTGCGGCACCTAAGAAAGCAAATAAAATGTTAGGTATTATTAGGAAGAGAATGGAAAACAAAAGTGAGGACGTTATAATGCCTTTGTATCGGTCCATGGTGCGACCGCACCTTGAATATTGTGTTAATTTCTGGTCACCACATCTCAAAAAAGATATAGTGGAATTAGAAAAGGTACAGAGGAAGGTGACGAAAATGATAAAGGGGATTAGACCATTCCCGATGAGGAAAGGCTGAAGTATCTAGGGCTCTTCAGCTTGGATAAAAGACGTCTTAGGGGAGATATGATAGAAGTCTATAAAATAATGAGTGGAGTGGAATGGGTAGACATGAATCGTTTATTTACTCTTTCCAAAAATACTAGTACTAGGGGGCATGCGATGAAGCTACAAAGTACTACATTTAATATGAATCGGAGAAAATTTTTCTTCACTCAAATGTGTAATTAAACTCTAGAATTCGTTGCCAGAGAATGTGGTAAAAGCAGTTAGCTTAGTGGGGTTTAAAAAAGATCTGGACAGCTTCCTATGGGAAAAGACCATTATTAAATTGCCTCGGGGAAAATCCACTGCTTATTTCTGGGATAAGCAGCATAAAATGTATGGAACTTTTTGGGGATCTTGCCAGGTATTTTTGACCTGGATTGGCCACTGTTGAAAAGGTAAAATTATGTATCATACCTGATAATTTTCTTTCCATTAATCATAGCTGATCAATCCATAGACTGGTGGGTTGTGTCCATCTACAAGCAGGTGGAGATAGAGAGTAATCCTTTTGCCTCCCTATATGTGGTCATGTGCTGCCGGAAACTCCTCAGTATGTCGATATCAAAGCTCCATCCGCAGGACTCAGCACTTAGAGAATTACACCCACAAAGGGACACTCTGCCCAGCTCACCACCGCCGAAACGGGGGAGGGGAATCAACCCAGCTCATCCCCACACAAGTGGGGGAGGGGAATCCGTCCAGCTCATCCCCGCGGAGCGGGGAAGGACACCACATCCGCCGATGCGGGGGGATCTGGCTTATCCTGCGACCGCAACCGCGGGAGGAGCTAGCTAACCCTAACACCGCTGAAGCAGGAGGGATATAATGCTACCCTACTGCCGCACGAAGCGGGAGGGAGCGCCGGCAGAATTTAGGTTTCAATCCAGCCCCGTAAAACGGAGGGGAGAGGAATGCAGCAGCTCACTGTAACACAAAATCGTCTCAACTCCAGAAGAATTCAATCGAAAAAAACTTGAACACGAAGATCCTCCTGAACAGGAACTGAAGACTAAACTTGAACCTGAAATGCAACCAGAATATAAACAGTACAGATATCTGGGAGGGGCTATGGATTGATCAGTTATGATTAATGGAAAGAAAATTATCAGGTATGATACATAATTTTACCTTCCATATCATCATGCTGATCAATCCATAGACTGGTGGGATGTACCAAAGCAGTACTCACCCAGGGTGGGACATAGAAATCCCTGACCGCAACACTGAAGCTCCAAACCGGGCCTCCGCCCGAGCAGCCACAGTCAAGCGGTAATGCCTGGAGAAGGTATGAGCTGATGCCCAAGTTGCCGCCTTGCAAATCTCTTCCAAGGAGACGGACCCGGCCTCTACCATCGAGGCCGCCTGTGCCCTAGTGGAGTGAGCCTTCAGCTGGATAGGCGGCATCTTCCCCATGGCCACATAAGCTGCTGCAATGGCTTCCTTGACCCATCGTGCCACTGTAAGCTTGGATGCCTGTAGACCCTTACGAGGACCTGTGAACAGCACAAACAGATGATCCGACTTACGGAAATCATTGGTCACTTCCAAGTATCTGATGATGACTCGTCTCACATCTAGATATTTGAGAGCAGAGTACTCCTCTGGGTAGTCCTCCCTACGAAAGGAGGGTAGGCAGAGCTGCTGATTCACATGGAAACGAGAAACAATCTTGGGCAGGAAAGAAGGCACCGTGCGAATAGACACTCCTGCCTCAGTGAACTGCAGGAAGGGTTCCCGACATGATAGCGCCTGGAGCTCGGAAACTCGTCTGGCTGAAGTGACAGCCACCAAAAAGACTGCTTTCAACGTCAGGTCTTTCAGAGATGCCCTCGACAAGGGTTCAAAAGGCGGCTTCTGCAAGGCTCTTAGCACTAGATTGAGATTCCACGCAGGCACCACCGAGTGCAGAGGAGGGCGTAGGTGATTAACTCCCTTGAGAAAGTGCACCACATCTGGCTGCGAAGCCAGGGAAGCACTCTTCAGGTGACCCCTGAAGCAAGCCAGAGCCGCTACCTGGACTTTAAGGGAACTGAGCGACAGGCCTTTCTCCAGACCTACTTGCAGGAACGCCAATACTGAAGAAATTGGAGCAGTGAAGGGAGAAAGAAAGCCTGCCTCACACCACGATGCAAAGGTACGCCAAACCCTGGCGTAAGCAGTAGAAGTAGAGCGCTTCCTCGCTCTCAGCATAGTGGTGATGACCTTGTCTGAGAAGCCCTTCTTCCTCAGACGCTGCCACTCAACAGCCAGGCTGCAAGACCAAAGGGGGAGGGATCCTCCATCACCACGGGACCCTGATGCAACAGGCCCTGCTCCGCTGACGCCATCAGATCTAGGCTCGGCTGGCCCCAGCGCTTCGTGATGTCCAAGAACGCCTGAGCCGATAACTGCCACTCTCCGGGATCCAAGGTATGGCGACTGAGAAGGTTCGCCTTAACATTCATGACTCCCGCAAGGTGGGCCGCCAACAGCTGTTCCAGGTTCGCTTCCGCCCACTGGCATAGCTTCATGGCCTCCTTGGCTAGAGGGGCGCTCTTGGTACCTCCCTGGCGATTGACATAGGCCACAGCCGTGGCATTGTCACCCTGGACCCATACTGGCTTCACCGCCAGCACTGGGACAAACTCCAAAAGCGCCAACCGAATGGCTCTGAGTTCCAGGAGGTTGATAGACCACTTTGCCTCTGCAGGAGACCAGAGGCCCTGCGCTGTCCTTCCCAAGCAGTGGGCTCCCCAGCCCGTCAAAGAGGCGTCCGTCGTGACGACAACCCATTCCGGGGTCAAAAGAGGCATTCCTGCGGACAGCTTGTCTGTCCTCAGCCACCAGCTCAGCGCCTTGTGCACCGCTGGATCCAAGGGAAGGCGCACAGTGTAATCCTCCAACATTGGAGTCCATCGCTGCAGCAGAGAGAGCTGTAGAGATCTCATATGGGCCCTGGCCCAGGCCACTACTTCCATCGTGGCCGTCATAGAGCCCAACAGCTGCACATAGTCCCAAGCCCGAAGAGGAGAGGCTACTAGGAACTGGTCCACCTGAGCCTGAAGCTTGACAATCCGATTGTCTGGCAGGAACACTCTGCCCACTTGGGTGTCGAAACGAACTCCCAGATACTCCAGGGACTGAGTCGGGCGCAGCTGGCTTTTCTCCCAGTTGATGATCCACCCCAGGGAGCTCAAAAGAGCAATCACCCGGTCTACAGCTCTGCCGCACTCTGCATAAGAGGGGGCTCGGATCAACCAGTCGTCCAGATAAGGATGGACTTGTACTCCTTCCTTTCGTAGGAAGGCCGCGATGACCACCATTACTTTGGAGAAGGTCCGCGGAGCAGTAGCCAACCCGAACGGGAGGGCTCTGAACTGGAAGTGTCGGCCCAGGACTGCAAAACGCAGAAAGCGTTGATGAGGAGGCCAGATGGGAATATGCAAGTAAGCTTCCTTGATGTCCAAGGATGCCAGGAACTCCCCTGCTTTCACTGCCGCTATAACAGAGCGGAGAGTCTCCATTTGGAAGTGTCGAACTTTCAAGGCCCGATTGACCCCTTTGAGGTCGAGGATAGGCCGCACAGAACCTCCTTTCTTTGGTACCACAAAGTAAATTGAGTAACGTCCCTTGCCAAGCTGATCTGGCACAGGAACAACCGCACCCAGGTGGATCAGATTGTCCAAAGTCTGCTGCACTGCCACAGCTTTGACCGGAGACTTGCAGGGAGAGTGCACAAACCCGTCTCTTAAGGGTCGGCAGAACTCTAGCTTGTAGCCATCTCTGATGACCTCCAGCACCCAAGCATCTCAAGTTACCCTGGTCCACTCGCCCAGAAACGAGGATAGGCATCCTCCAATCTGCTCTGGGCCATGGACCAGGGCCCCGTCATTGGGTACGAGACCCTGGGGGAGTACCGGAGGACGCACCTCCGGGACGGCGGTCTCTGCGAAAGGAATGCTGCTTGGGGGAGAAGTTCCTCTTGAAGGAAGAGGGGGCAGAGGAGCCCGACTTGCCCGGGCGAAACCGACGGGCTTCCTGAAACCGTCCTTTGGAGGAACCGGGGCGGGCACCACTGGCCCGAGCCCTGACCTCCGGTAACCTCTTGCCCGTGGACGTGCCAAGATCGGTCACAATCTTGTCCAGCTCGACCCCAAAGAGCAGCTTGCCTTTAAAAGGCAACTTAGCCAGGCGAGACTTAGAGGCGTGGTCAGCAGACCAATGCTTCAGCCAAAGCGAGCGCCGACCAGATCTGAGCCATACCTTTAGCCAAGGCTCTCAAGACATCATACAGCAAGTCTGCCAAGTAGGCCAAGCCCGATTCCAGGGCTGGCAAATCAGCCCTCAAGGAAGGATCTGAGGGGGAAGCCCGCTGCACAATCGTCAGGCACGCCCTGGCCACATAGGAGCCGCAAACTGAGGCCTGCAAACTTAAAGCAGCCGCCTCGAAGGACGACTTTAAAGCCGCCTCCAATCTTCTGTCTTGGGCGTCCTTTAGGGCTGTGCCACCTTCCACCGGCAATGCCATTTTCTTAATAACCGCAGTGATTAAGGAATCCACGGTAGGCCAAAGAAAGGCCTCCCGTTCGCCTTCCGGCAGAGGTTAGAGGCGGGACATAGCCCTAGCCACTTTAAGGCTCGCTTCTGGGAAATCCCATTGAGCCGAAATCAAGGTGTGCATGGCTTCATGCACGTGGAAAGTTCTAGGCGGGCGCTTGGTCCCCAGCATAATGGCAGAGCCAGCAGAGGCTGAGGGAGAGACGTCCTCCGGAGAGGAAATCTTTAAAATGCTCATGGCCTGCACTAACAGGTTGGGCAAATCCTCTGAGCGAAAGATCCGCGCTGCAGAGGGATCATCCGCTCCATCCGAGTGGGAATCCGTCTCCTCCAAGGAATCCCCAAAGGACCGTTGGGAGAACTCAGATACGCTGCCCTCATCTACATCAGAGGAGACAGAGTCCTCTAGGGCCTGGAAATCCACCCGAGGGCGTTTGCTTCCGGAGGCCTCAACCCCTTTATTAGACAGGGGAGCAGGGGCAGCGTTTTGCATAAGAAAAGCCCGATGCAGCAGCAAAATGAACTCCGGGGAGAAACCCCCCAGACTGTGCACTTCTGCAGCCTGGGCCACGGCCCTAGATGCACCCTCAACCGGCGCTCGCAAGAGCAGGGGAGAAACATGCTGCGCATCCAAAATGGCATCCGGCGCGAAACTCCGAGGAGCCGTGCGGGAAGAACGGCGCTTAACTTGGACGCTTTCTTGCCGTCGCCCGAATCAAGGGCGACCATAGCATTAACGTCTCCCACCTCGAGGGCGGCCCAAGAAGAAGCCGTCTGAGCAGAGTGGCCGGCCAAAATGGAGGGGGCGAGCAGCGGGGGATGGGCACTCATGGCGGGAAAAACCGCCGCACCGGAGGAAGAACCGGGACACTGACCGGACTCCAAACTGACGCCCAAAAAGGGCGATTCAGGCTTTGAAACCCCCGCATCCCCGCTAGACGCACCCACGCGGTCCTGGGAGCGATTCTTCGTGCCCTCGCCCTCCGACGCCATAAGCCACGTGGAGACCGATCGGGGAATCCCCTGCCCGCTACAAAAGGTAAAAATTACCTGCTCCTCACTCCGAGCTGTAACGAACCGGTGTCCCAGTGAGCAGCTGCAATAAACGCTGATATAAACGTTGAAATAAACGCCCTTAAAGGACGTCCCAAAATTTTTTTGTTTGTTTTTTAACGGAGCCAGCGGGAGGGGGGGAGAAAAGGAGGGACCTGGCACCACCAGGTTTGCACTTGCTCAAGAAGAGCCCTCAACCCCAGGTACTCAACAAAACCTAAGAATTAGGCCTGGAGACCTAGCCAGAGCTGCTGCTGTGTGTGACCACCACCTGCTGAGATAGAGAACATACTGAGGAGTTTCTGGCAGCACATGACCACATATAGGGAGGCAAAAGGATTGCTCTCTATCAGTGTTGCCAGGTGGGCGGTTTTACCGGCCAATTGGGCGGTTTTCCGCGACCCGCCGCGGGAAATTTTTGCCCGCGGCGGGTTGCGGTTTTTTGGGCTGTTTTTGGCCTTCAGGGCGGTTTTTTCGGCCGCGGGGGGCGGGGTTAGTGACGTTTTGGGTGGGGTTAATGACGTTTTGGGCGGGGTTAGTGACGTGGGAGGCGGGGCCGATGACGGGGAGGCGGGGCCGATGACGTGGAGGCGGGGCCGATGACGGGGAGGCGGGGCCGGTGACGTGGGAGGCGGGGCCGGTGACGGCGGGGGCGGGGTTGATGACGGCGGGGGTGGGGGTGATGACGCGGGGGTGGGGGTGTCAGGGGCGGGGTTTGTGTTTGGGCGGGTTTTGGGCTGTTTTTTGGGCTCCATCGGGCTGGAAAAAAATTTTCCACCTGGCAACCCTGCTCTCTATCTCTACCTGCTGGTAGATAGACACAACCCACCAGTCTATGGATTGATCAGCATGATGATATGGAATTAATAGATATAAACTCTGATTTTCATAACATGATGTCTGTTTTATGTCCCTTTGCCAGGAGAAAAAAAATTCTGAATGAATATAATACATGCCAGGGTAGCCCCTACTTCCGTATGCTGCACAAGCTGTCATGTTTGAAAGTATAAGTGAGATTAAATAAAAATGCTACCAACAATAAAGAACGACAACGCGGATGCAACAGCTGCTCAAAGGTTTACTTATTTTGTTTTGAGTGTACGCAGAACGACGGCTGCGCGTACATTAATCTAAGTGGCTTCAACGTTTTGGCGTCATTCATGCCGTGTCCTGTTCTCTCAAACCTCTTTGTTCTGTCCTTCCCTAGCGACCTTTCGGTTTATCATGAGGACGCTCTCCTGCCTGGAAACCGTTGTCATGGAGAGCAAGAACTGCCCAACCAATACAGTGTGTGAAGGAAGGAATAGATTGGTCGAGTAGAGCGATTCCGAACGGTGCAGAAAGCGGTCAGACCTAGAGCGGACATAACAGCTGGAGCCGGTTCCGATTTCCGATCGTGGGTTTGCCTGTAGGCTCGGTTGTAAGTTTGCTTCCAGGTCCTGCTCGCAGTTCGGGTGTGGGTCTTTCTCCAGACTTATTATCTGGTGTACTTCAAAGTTTCCCTTCGTCTCTGGCCCCAAGTGCTATCTGTGCTCCTATTTTAGGATCCAGCAGGGTTTCGTTTTCATCGAGTTCCATGTCGGCTCCGGATTATGATTCCTTCTCGCATGCGGCTCCAGGGTCTACTATGGACTTGCCTCCCGGTTTTTCTTTTCTGGCTCCAGGCTTTGTTCCAGGTTCGACTACGACACTAACTACAAATGCTCAAGAATTATCGGTTCAAAATGCGAAAGCTTTTTTGTTGAAGACCAGCACCCAATCTGGTCTTAATCTGTAAGTGTGTTATGAGCAGTACTTTTTTGGAACCAAGGAAATTTGATTATACTAGGAGCACACAATAGTAAATTTAAAACAAATCGGAGAAAATATTTAATTACACTTTGGAAACTTTGGAATTTGTTGTCAGAAAATGTAGTAAAAGCAGTTAGCTTAATATGGTGTTTAAAGAAGGTTTGGATAGCTTTCTAAAAGAAAAGTCTATATGCCATTATTAAGATGGACTTGGAGGAGAAAATCCACTGCTTATTTTTAGGATAAGCAGCATAAAATGTATTGTACTGTTTTTGGATCTTGCCAGGTACTTGTAACCTGGATTGGCCACTGTTGGAAACAGAACGCTGGGCTTGATGGAACCTTTGGTCTGTCCCAGTATGGTAACACTTATGTACTTATGAATTTATTTAATTACTAGTAAAAAAGGCCCGTTTCTGACACAAATGAAACGGGCACTAGCAAGGTTTTCCTCGGATCCCCTGCAGCCACCCATGTCCAGCGACCCTCCTCTCTCCCTGTGCCCACTGCAGCCACCCATGTCCAGTGCCCCCCTGCAGCCACCCATGTCCAGCGACCCTTCTCTCTCCCCTGCCCCCGCTCAAGCCACCCATGTCCAGGAACCCTCCTCTGGACATGGATCAGCTGTGAGGCATGTTTTGTTTTTTTCCCCTCGGGGTCAGAAGTTGACATCATAATGGCTACGGTGATGTCAGCCTGATCTACGGAGCCTAGCAGACCAACTTGGAATAAACCACGGTCCCAGGCAGCAAGTCAGAACGTTGGAGGGAGAATTATTATATAGGATGTTGATTACTGTCTTTATGTCCTCTGCTGCTCTCTACAGGTATGATCACCTAGGCAGGGTACTGACCCGGATCCTGAATGAGCGTCCGGACAATGTGGTGGACTTCTTTGAGGACATAAGCAAGGAAATGAAGTGGTTGCTGTTCCACAAAAAGATGGACTCTCTACGAGACCAGTATGCTGTTCGCGAAACCTATGAGCTGGCGGAGAAGCACAAGGCACTCTTTCTGAGAGCAGGTGGAGAAGAACAGGAAGCAGAGGAGGAAATGGTGAGCTTTAAGCACTTATAGTCCAGGAATAAAATCTTTTGTGGTATTAGGCAGAAGTTAATAGATGGCTGATATCTTGTATACTATTTATCTAAAACACTTTGCTTTCAGTTCCTATTAACTTCTAGAACGAGTATTTGTATTGTGCATAGTAGAGCTTTAAAAATCACGTTGGTTTTTAGGATATTCACCTTCATTAGACATTGGATGAATCTACCTGTACTGCTTGCATTCTATACAAAATTTATTTTATACATATTTGTGGTGGATATGCTAACAGTTTGATTGGTTGAGGGATCACTAGGACAGGTTTGGGAAGCCCTGATATATGTATCGGGAGTTAACAAAACAGAAACTCAGAGTGCTCAGCCTCCTTTACCTAATCCACACAGAAGAACGTAAGTATTGCCATACTGGGATAGACCGAAGGTTCATCAAGCCCAGCATCCTGTTTCCAACAGTGGCCAATCCAGGTTACAAGTACCTGCAAATTCCCAAAACAGTACAATACATTTTATGCTGCTTATTCTAGAAATAAGCAGTGTATTTTCTCCAAGTCCATCCTAATTAAGAAGATATCTTATAGGAAGCTATCCAAACCTTTTTTAAACCCCGCTAAACTAACTGTTTTTACTACATTCTTTCAACGAATTCCAGAGTTTAATTACACATTGAGTGAGGAAATATTTTCTCCAATTCATTTTAAATTTACTACTTTGTAGCTTCATTGCGTTTCCCCCCTTGTCCTAGTATTTTTGGAAAGAGTAAGCAAGTGATTCACATCTACCTGTTCTACTCCACTCATTATTTTATACACCTCTATCATATCTACCCTCGGCCGTCTTTTCTCCAAGCTGAAGAGCCCTAGCTTCTTTAGCCTTTCCTCATAGGGAAGTCATCCCATCCCCTTTTTCGTTTTCATTGCCCTTCTCTGTACCTTTTTTTTAATACCACTATCAAAAAAGATAGAGATGCGGTGACCAGAATTGCACACAATATTCGAGGTGCAGTTGCACCATGGAGCGATACAAAGGCATTATAATATAAGTACATAAGAACATAATTTGCCATACTGGGGCAGACCGAAGGTCCATCAAGCCTAGCATCCTGTTTCCAACAGCAGCCAATCTAGGTCACAAGTAACCTGCAAGATCCCAAAACAGTACAACACATTTTATGCAGCTTATCCTAGAATTAATCAATAGATTTTTCCAAAGGCCATTTTAATAATGGTTTATGGACTTTCCTTTTTAAACCCTGCCAAGCTAACTGCTTTTACTACATTCTCTGGCAACGAATTTCAGAGTTTAATTACACGTTGAGTGAAGAAATATTTTCTCCGATTCGTTTTTAAATGTACTACTTCGTAAACATCATTGCGTGCCCCCTTAGTCCTAGTATTTTTAGAAAGAGTAAACAATCGATTCACGTCTACTCGTTCCATTCCACTCATTATTTTATAGACCTCTAGCATATCTCCCCTCAGCCGTCTCTTCTCCAAGCTGAAGAGCCCTAGCCGCTTTAGCCTTTTCTCATAGGAAAGTCGTCTCATCCCCTTTATCATTTTCGTTGCCCTTCTCTGCACCTTTTCTAATTCTACCATATCTTTTTTGAGATGCGGTGACCAGAATTGAACACAATATTCCATATCATCAAGCAGATCCATAGACTGGTGGGTTGTGTCCATCTACCAGCAGGTGGAGATAGAGAGCAATCTTTTGCCTCTCTATATGTGGTCATGTGCTACCAGGAAATCCTCAGTATTCTCTCTTTTCTAGCAAGTGTGTGGTCACACGCAGCAGCTCTGGCTTGGTCTCCACGCCTATTTACTTAGGCTTTGTTGAGTACCTGGGGTTGAGGGCTCTTCGTGAGCAAGTGCAAACCTGGTGGTGCCAGGTCCCTCCTTTGCTCCCCCCTCCCGCTGGCTCCGTAAAAAAACAAAACATAACAATCTTGAAGCAGAAAAGATTTTACTTGCAGTTGCTCACTGGGACACAATTCGTTGCAGCTCGGAGCAAGAAGCAGGTAATTTTACCTTTTCCTAGCGGGCAGGGGGTTCCTCGAACGTTTCCCTCGTGGATCATGGCGTCGGTAAGGGTGCGAAAAAGCGCTTCCCGGACTGCGATCGCGCGGCTAGTGGGGAGGCGCGGGGATCTGAGGCAGAGAAGCCCTTTTTGGGCGCCCTTCCGGACTTTGCTGATTTAGCCGTTTTTTCCGCTGGGGCATCGGCAGCCTTTCCTGCCTTAGGCGCCCATCCCCCAATGTCCGCCCTTCCGACGTCGGCCGCCCATGCAGCTCGGATGGCCTCTGGTATGGCCACCTTTGCGTTGGGCGGCGGTAAGAAGATGGCGAAGTTTAAGCGCCATGCTTCCTGCGCGGCTCCTTCACGGAGTGACGCGCCAGACGCCATTTTGGATGCGCAGCGCGCCTCTCCCCTGCTCTATGGAGTGGAGAGTTCCTCTAGGGCTTTTGGCCCAGGTTGCAGAGGTGCACAAACAGGGGGGTTTCTCTCCCGAGTTTATTTTGTTGCTGCATCAGGCCTTTCAACTGCAAAACGCTGCTCCTGCTGCCCTGTCAGATATGGGGGAAGAGGCTTCCCTGATCAAGCGCCCTCGGGTGGATCTTCAGGTCTTGGGGGACTCTGTCTCCTCTGATGTAGATGAGGGCAGCGTTTCTGAGTTCTCCCAAAGGTCTCTAGGGGATTCTTTAGAGGAGGCTGATCCTCGCCCTGATGGGGGAGATGACCCCTCTGCAGCGCGGCTTTTTCACTCAGAGGAATTGCCTAACCTGTTAGTTCAGGCTATGAGCATCTTGAGTATTTCCTCTCCGGAGCAAGGCCCTCCTTCAGCCTCGGCGGGTTCCGCTATTATGTTGGGAACCAAGTGCCCTTCCAGGACCTTCCACATCCATGAAGCCATGAAAACTCTTAATTTCGGCTCAGTGGGATTCTCCCGAGGCGAGCCTCAAGGTAGCCAGGGCCATGATTCGTCTGTGCCCTCTGCCAGAGGGTGAACAGGAGGCCTTGCGCTGGCCGGCAGTGGACTCTCTAATCACTGCTGTGACAGAAAAGACGGCTTTGCCGGTGGAAGGTGGCTCTGCCCTTAAGGATTCACAGGACAGGAAATTGGAAGCGGCCTTAAAGTTAGCCTTTGAAGCGGCCGCCTTGAGTTTGCAGGCCTCGGTTTGCGGCTCCTGTGTGGCCAGGGCATGCCTGACGGTGGTGCAGCAGGCCTCCCCCTCGGATCCTTCCTTGAGGGCAGATTGGCTGGTCCTGGAGTCAGGCTTGGCTTACTTGGCAGACTACAGTCCGCCTTGCCAGGATGAGCAGGTAGACACAGAAATGATAAAAGAAATCAGAGACGCGAACAAAATGGGCAATGTGATAATAATGGGTGACTTCAATTATCCAAATATAGACTGGGTAAATGTAACATCCGGACACGCTACAGAGATACAATTCCTTGATGAAATCAAGGACAGCTTTATGGAGCAACTGGTGCACGAGCCGACGAGAGAAGGAAAAATTCTAGACTTGGTCCTTAGTGGAGCGCACGATCTGGTGAGGGACGTTATGGTAATGGGGCCGCTTGATAACAGTGACCATAATATGATCAGTTTTGATATCGACCTTGAAGTAACTGTACACAGAAAGTCAAATACGTTAGCGTTTAACTTTAAAAAAGGAGACTATGATAAAATGAGAAGAACGGTAAAAATAAAACGTAGGGGGGCAACTGAGAGAGTAAAAACTGTACAACAGGCGTGGACGCTGTTCAAAAATACCATCCTGAAGGCCCAGGCCATACATATTCCGCAAATTAGAAAAGAAAGACGGAAGTCCAAAAGACACCCGGCCTGGTTGAAAAGTGAGGTGAAGGAAGCTATTAGGGCTAAAAGAAACGCCTTCAGAAAATGGAAGAAGGAACCGTCTGAAAATAACAAGAAACAGCATAAGGAGTGTCAAAGCAAATGCAAGGCGCAGATTAAGAAGGCCAAGAGGGAGTATGAAAAAAAGATAGCATTAGAGGCAAAAAAACATAGTAAAATTTTTTTTCGGTATATTAAAGCAGGAAGCCGGCAAAAGAATCGGTTGGGCCGCTGGATGACCGAGGGGTAAAAGGGGGCGATCAAGGAAGACAAAGACGTAGCGGAGAGACTGAATGAATTCTTTGCTTCGGTCTTCACCGAGGAAGATTTGGGTGGGATACCGGTGTCGGAAATGGTATTTCAAGCGGACGAGTCGGAGAAACTTACTGACTTCACGGTAAACCTGGAGGACGTAATGGGGCAGTTCGGCAAACTGAAGAGTAGCAAATCTCCTGGACCGGATGGTATTCATCCTAGAGTACTGATAGAACTGAAAAACGAGCTTGCGGAGCTACTGCTAGTGATATGCAACTTATCCTTAAAATCGAGCGTGGTACCGGAAGATTGGAGGGTGGCCAATGTAATGCCCATTTTTAAAAAAGGCTCCAGGGGAGATCCGGGAAATTATAGACCGGTGAGTCTGACGTCGGTGCCTGGGAAAATGGTAGAGGCTATTATTAAAAACAAAATTACAGAGCACATCCGAGGACATGGATTACTGAGACCAAGTCAGCATGGCTTTTGTGTGGGGAAATCTTGCCTGACCAATTTACTTCAATTCTTTGAAGGAGTGAACAAACATGTGGACAAAGGGGAGTCGGTTGATATTGTGTATCTGGATTTTCAAAAGGCGTTTGACAAGGTACCTCATGAAAGGCTACAGAGGAAATTGGAGGGTCATGGGATAGGAGGAAATGTCCTATTGTGGATTAAAAACTGGTTGAAGGATAGGAAACAGAGAGTGGGGTTAAATGGGCAGTATTCACAATGGAGAAGGGTAGTTAGTGGGGTTCCTCAGGGGTCCGTGCTAGGACCGCTGCTTTTTAATATATTTATAAATGATTTAGAGAAGGGAGTAACTAGCGAGGTAATTAAATTTGCTGATGACACAAAGTTATTCAAAGTCGTTAAATCGCGACAGGATTGTGAAAAATTACAAGAGGACCTTACGAGACTGGGAGACTGGGCGGCTAAATGGCAGATGATGTTTAATGTGAGCAAGTGCAAGGTGATGCATGTGGGAAAAAAGAACCCGAATTATAGCTACGTCATGCAAGGTTCCACGTTAGGAGTTACGGACCAAGAAAGGGATCTGGGTGTCGTCGTCGATAACACACTGAAACCTTCTGCTCAGTGTGCTGCTGCGGCTAAGAAAGCGAATAGAATGTTGGGTATTATTAGGAAAGGTATGGAAAACAGGTGTGAGGATGTTATAATGCCGTTGTATCGCTCCATGGTGCGGACCGCACCTTGAGTATTGTGTTCAATTCTGGTCGCCGCATCTCAAGAAAGATATAGTAGAATTGGAAAAGGTGCAGCGAAGGGCGACTAAAATGATAGCGGGGATGGGACGACTTCCCTATGAAGAAAGACTAAGGAGGCTAGGGCTATACAGCTTGGAGAAGAGACGGCTGAGGGGAGACATAATAGAGGTATATAAAATAATGAGTGGAGTGGAACAGGTGGATGTGAAGCTTCTGTTCACGCTTTCCAAAAATACTAGGACTAGGGGGCATGCGATGAAACTACAGTGTAGTAAATTTAAAACAAATCGGAGAAAATCTTTCTTCACCCAACGTGTAATTAAACTCTGGAATTCGTTGCCGGAGAAAGTGGTGAAGGCGGTTAGCTTAGCAGAGTTTAAAAAGGGGTTGGACGGTTTCCTAAAGGACAAGTCCATAAACCGCTACTAAACGGACTTGGAAAAATCCAAAATTCCAGGAATAATATGTATAGAATGTTTGTACGTTTGGGAAGCTTGCCAGGTGCCCTTGTCCTGGATTGGCCGCTGTCGTGGACAGGATGCTGGGCTCGATGGACCCTTGGTCTTTTCCCAGTATGGCATTACTTATGTACTTGCTGTATGATGTTTTGAGAGCCTCGGCTAAAGGTATGTCTCAGACAGTCTCTGCCCGTCGATGGCTATGGCTTAACCATTGGTCAGCTGACCATGCCTTTGAACCACTGTGTATCTCAGAGACTACTCATATGTTCAGCTTCACGATCAGACTTTGAAGCTCCGTAATTCACCTTTCCACCCAGTCTAATCAGTGCTTGTTATTCTCTCCTTTTGCCTGCCCGCCCTACTGAGGTTGGCACCGAGGCGGGCCCGATGATAAACAGTCACCCATAGGAGGGAATTAGTAGGTAGACAAACCTTTATGCTGCTGTGATCTTCAGTGGTTTGCAAGCGCTGTATGGAAGACAGAAGACCGTTAGACTGGGCCGCGCATCCCCCCATGGTGCTCAGCTGATCGGACGGCTCCTCTCAACGTGCCGCACAGGCGTCCCGCTGTTCACGGACCGGGTGGTCAGCCAATCGGTCGGCTCCTCTCAGAGTGCTGCTCAGGCGTTCCGCTCTTCACAGCTCGGGTGATCAGCCGCTTTTACCAACATTTTACCAGACTGCCACTCAGGCAAGGGCCACCCTACCCATCCAGAGGGGTCTGAGGTGAGGCTGGGAGTCCGTGCAGTGGTATGCAAGGTGTAGGGCGGACGCCAGTCAGATTACCTGCGGTGTGCTGCGGGGTTGATGGCACCACTGCTTGATCGGCAATGCCAGGGGGGAGTCCGGTTGTTGTGTGCTGAGCTAGGGCCCCATTGGGCCTAATATGATGGGAGGCTGAGATCGACCAACAGGGGTGGCTCGGTCCGGATGGATTACCTGGGGTTGGCTGGGTATGGCCGTATTTCTTACAAGTTATCAATTCTGTCCTGATTCGGGTCAAGAGTTTGGTGGTCCCAAGTGGTCTCAAGTCTCAAATAGTCCTATTTTTCCGGCCGAAATCCGAATTGGGTCCTTGGAGCTGTGTGCTTACGCGTCTTTCTAGTCGGCAGATCTGAGAACAGCCCTATAGGACTGCAGGCTGTCAAAGTATGATAAAAGCAAGTGCGGACAGCATGCAGAGCGTGGTTAAATAGTGAAGTGAAGGAAGCTATTAGAGCTAAAACAAAATCTTTCAGAAAATGGAAGAAGGAACTGACTGAAAATAATAAGAAACGGCACAAGGAATGTCAAGTCAAATACAAAGCGCTGATAAGGAAAGCAAAGAGGGACTTCGAAAAAAAGATTGCGTTGTAGGCAAAACACATAGTAAAACTTTTTTTAGGTATATTAAAAGCAGGAAGCCGGCAAAAGAATTGGTTGGACCACTAGATGACCAAGGAGTAAAAGGGGCAATCAGGGAAGACAAAGCCGTAGCGGAGAGATTAAATGAATTCTTTGCTTCGGTCTTCACCAAGGAAGATTTGGGTGGGATACCGGTGCCGGAAATGGTATTCGAAGCTGAAGAATCGGAGAAACTTAATGAATTCTCTGTAAACCTGGAGGATGTAATGGGGCAGTTCTACAAACTGAAGAGTAGCAAATCTCCTGGACCGGATGGTTGTTCATTCCAGAGTATTGATAGAACTGAAAAATGAGCTTGTAGAGCTATTGTTAGAAATATGTAATTTATTCTTAAAATTGAGCGTGGTACTGGAAGATTGGAGGGTGGCCAATGTAACACTGATTTTTAAAAAAGGTTCCAGAGGAGATCAGAGAAATTATAGACCGGTGAGTCTGACGTCGGTGCCGGGCAAAATGGTAGAGGCTATTATTAAGAACAAAATTACAGAGCATATTCAAAAGCATGGATTAATGAGACAAAGTCAACATGGATTTAGTGAAGGGAAATCTTGCCTCACCAATCTACTACATTTCTTTGAAGGGGTGAACAAACATGTGGATAAAGGGGAGCCAGTTGATATTGTGTATCTGGATTTTCAGAAGGCGTCTGACAGAGTACCTCATGAAAGACTCCAGAGGAAATTGGAGAGTCATGGGATAGGTGGTAGTGTTCTATTGTGAATTAAAAACTAATTAAAAGATAGAAAACAGAGAGTAGAGTTAAATGGTCAGAATTTTCAATGGAGAAGGGTAGTTAGTGGGGTTCTATGAATACAATCAAACTGAACAAAAGCAGTGTGCTAGAGCTAGAACAGTAACCTAATACCAAAAAAACGCTCTAGCAAAATTACCAAATTGGTGCTTGTTTGTAAAAAATGGAGAAAAGCCCTCAGAAAAACCGTAGGCTGAATTGCCAATGGGTTTAGAGCGTGGTTAAAGCTTGTGCCAGCTTTTAACACATGCTACAGTTCGATCACTGGGCAAAAAAACTCCATTTAGAAAACAGGGCTCATGAAAATTTATTATTGCCTCAAATTAATTTATAAAGACACAAAAGAATTTTTCTCTTTTTCTGAATATTTTTGTGAAAAGATATTAACGCATCAGCATATCAAAAAAGGAACACTTAGCTTTCTAGTGTGTTAAGACCAGGCACTCATCACTGTCCGTTCTACGGGAACCCGTTTCGCCTAGAAACGTGGCTTCTTCAGGAACGGAGTGCTGTTGAAATATGCTGGGAATCTATGATAGATAAAAGTCAAAACATAATCACAGAATGAAAGAAAAAGATATGGTCAATGCACACCAAAAACTCACACCATGGTCTAAGTTACTTTTAGCCAGACGTCTGCAATGCTTCAAAATGGCGCCTTGGCGTCCACGTACGATCAGCTGACTGAAATACTGTCATGCACGTTACGTATCGGGCGTTAGTAAAAATAATGCCAATCAATGGCGTTGTTAAGCCCGATAGGTTCCATGGTGTTAAGTTCAAAGATCCACCTAGCCTCCCTTCTTAATAGAGTCAATTTCCGATTGCCTCCTCTGTGATGTTTTCCCACTTGATCTAAAACTGAGCAACGTAAATCTTCAAATTTGTGATTTAAAGAAATACAGTGTTGCACAATAGGTTGTTTGACAGCAGACCTGCGGATGTTGGATCTATGTTCCATGATTCTAACTTTCAAAGGTCTTGTTGTCATGCCGATGTAAGTCTTATTGCAAGGACAACAAAGAGAATATATAACGTTGCTCAGTTTTAGTAAATTTAAACGAATCAGAGAAAATATTTCTTTACTCAACGTGTAATTAAACTCTGGAATTCGTTGCCAGAGAATGTGGTAAAGGCGGTTAGCTTAGCGAGGTTTAAAAAAGGTTTTTACAGCTTCCTAAAGGAAAAGTGAGAGTGAGACTGGGTGCGAGTGTGTCTGTCAGAGAGAGAGTGTGTGCCAGGGGCCCCCCCTCCCTCCCAGTTCCAGGGTCGCCCCCCTCCCTCTGAGTTTCAGGATCCCCCTTCCCTCCGAGTTTCAGGGTTTCCCCCCTCCCTCCAAGTTTCAGGGTCTCCCTCCGAGTTCCAGGGTCCCCTCCCTCCGAGTTTCAGGGTCCCTCCCTCCCTCCTTGTTTCAGGGTCCCTCCCTCCGAGTTTCAGGGTCCCTGCCTCCCTCCGAGTTTCAGGGTCCCCCTCTCCCTCCGAGTTTGAATTCCATTACCGTTTTCATTTCCACCACCTCCTGCAGGAAGGCATTCCACATCCTTTTCTGAGTCAGTTGAGGACTGGTTGAGGGGCCCGGTGGGCTACAGGGTACATCTGGTGGTGCCAGGTCCCTCCCTTCCTCCCCTTTTGCTCCTTTTTCGCTGGGCTCTCCTGTTGGATTAAAATCTCCTGCCTCTTTCTTTTTAAAAAACAAAACAAACAAAAAAAAACATATTGGGTAGTGGTTTCCCCAGTCAGGCACAGCAGTTTCCTGCTTGTGGCAGCTAGCAGGGCATCTGGGCTGTGGGGCCGATTGTTGTCAGCACTGGGTTCTCTCCTGCACCAGAATCTGTAAGTACTGGTGCATGGCTGCTGAAAATGTGAAGCGCTGCTCCCAGTGTGGTGGCCAGAGATTGGCATTGGGAGTAACATAGTAGATGACGGCAGAAAAAGACCTGCACGGTCCATCCAGTCTGCCCAACAAGATAATTCATATGTGCTGTTTTGTGTATACCTTACCTTGATTTGTATCTGTCATTTTCAGGGCACAGACCGTATAAGTCTGCCCAGCACTAGCCCCGCCTCCCAACCACCAGCCCCTTGATTTGTATCTGTTTCAGGGCACAGACCGTATAAGTCTGCCCAGCACTAACCCAGCCTCCCAACCACCAGCCCCGCCTCTGCCATCCAATCTCCGCTAAGCTCCTGAGGATCCCTTCCTTCCGAACAGGATTTCAGGGTCCCTGCCTCCCTTCCTCCGAGTTTCAGGGTCCCCCTCTCCCTCTGAGTTTGAATTCCATTACCATTTTCATTTCCACCACCTCCTGCAGGAAGGCATTCCACATCCTTTTCTGAGTCAGTTGAGGACGGGTTGAGGGGCCCGGTGGGCTACAGGGTACATCTGGTGGTGCCAGGTCCCTCCCTTCCTCCCCTTTTGCTCCTTTTTCGCTGGGCTCTCCTGTTGGATTAAAATCTCCTGCCTCTTTCTTTTTAAAAAACAAACAAACAAAAAAAACATATTGGGTAGTGGTTTCCCCAGTCAGGCACAGCAGTTTCCTGCTTGTGGCAGCTAGCAGGGCATCTGGGCTGTGGGGCCGATTGTTGTCAGCACTGGGTTCTCTCCTGCACCAGAATCTGTAAGTACTGGTGCATGGCTGCTGAAAATGTGAAGCGCTGCTCCCAGTGTGGTGGCCAGAGATTGGCATTGGGAGTAACATAGTAGATGACGGCAGAAAAAGACCTGCACGGTCCATCCAGTCTGCCCAACAAGATAATTCATATGTGCTGTTTTGTGTATACCTTACCTTGATTTGTATCTGTCATTTTCAGGGCACAGACCGTATAAGTCTGCCCAGCACTAGCCCCGCCTCCCAACCACCAGCCCCTTGATTTGTATCTGTTTCAGGGCACAGACCGTATAAGTCTGCCCAGCACTAACCCAGCCCCGCCTCTGCCATCCAATCTCCGCTAAGCTCCTGGGGATCCCTTCCTTCCAAACAGGATTCCATTATGTTTATCCCACGCATGTTTGAATTCCGTTACTGTTTTCATCTCCACCACCTCCCGCAGGAGGGCATTCCAAGCATCCACCACTCTCTCCGTGAAAAAAATACTTCCTGACATTTTTCTTGAGTCTGCCCCCCTTTAATCTCATTTCATGTCCTCTAGTTCTGCCGCCTTCCCATCTCCGGAAAAGGTTCGTTTGCGGATTAATACCTTTCAAATATTTGAACGTCTGTATCATATCACCCCTGTTTCTCCTTTCCTCCAGGGTATACATGTTCAGGTCAGCAAGTCTCTCCTCATATGTCTTGTAACGCAAATCCCATACCATTCTTGTAGCTTTTCTTTGCACCACTTCAATTCTTTTTACATTCTTAGCAAGATACAGCCTCCAAAACTGAACACAATACTCCAGGTGGGGCCTCACCAACAACTTATACAGGGGCATTAAAACCTCTTTTCTTCTGCTGGTCACACCTCTCTCTCTATACTGTCTGTGGTGTGTGTTAACAGCCCTTCGCGAGAGGCTCCTTTGGACACTGTTCCTTCTCTGTTCTGGTCCAGGTCAGTGATTGAGCTGCTGGGGGAGGTTTTGGCCAGCTCCGCAGACCTGAGTTCATCACGCAGTATTGGTAGCCGCCATTTTGGATGAATCACCACATACCACTCTGGGTGACGCAGTGATAGAATTGCTGTGGGGAGCAACCATTCATCTGCAGAGGGCTCAGCTGTTGCGTGCACGGCAGGGAGCGTGGATAAGCTGGACACCTTTGTGGTCCTCCTTCCCATCGCCATCCCCACTCTGCCCACTCCCAGGACAGCCCCGCCCCCCAGGGGTGTGGCCACAATGGCTACAGTGACGTCAGCCTGAGCTACGGAGCCTAGCAGATCAACTCCGAAGAAGCCACGGACACAGGCAGCAAGACGCATAGAACGTTGGAGGTGAGAATTATTGTATTTATTTATTTATGGCATTTATATCCCACAATATTCCCGCCCACGGGCAGGCTCAATGTGGCGTACAATAGTCTATTAAGCAAACAGTAGTACAAAATACAGTATACAAGGTCGCAAGAGGGAAAGAGAAATAACTGAGGAGGGAAAGGGAAAGAGGAGAGGTGATAATTTATCGCTGAGGTAGTCATGGATCAAAAGGATGTGGCGCCAGACGGGCTCACAGCATATGCTCTGCCAAAAAGGAAGGTCTTGAGTCGCTTCTTGAAGGTCAGGTGATCTGGAGTGAGTTTGACCTCTTGAGGTAGCCCGTTCCACGAGTGCTGAGATAAGAGAAAGAGGAAGCATAGACGGTCTTATATTTGAGACCACTAAAAGCTGGGTAGTGGAGATTGAGGTACGAGCGAGCTGACCTTCGGGAGTTCCTGGGCGGCAGGTTAATAAGAGTGTCCATATAAGCAGAGGCTTCTCCATAGTTGATTTTGTGCACCAATGCGCTGATCTTGAAAGTGATGCAGTCCTTTACAGGAAGCCAGTGCAACCGCTCACACAGCGGTCTCGAACTTTCAAATCTCGATTTACCGAAGATGCGTCGAGCTGCTGTATTCTGAGCAGTTTGCAATTTTTTTAGGAGCATGCTTGTGCATCCCCCGTAGATACTGTTGCAGTAATCAAGACGGCTTATAACTGGAGACTGGACTAGGTTGCGGAATACTTCTCTAGGGAAGTAAGGTTGGATATGCTTAAGCCTCCAAAGAGAGAAGAACTTTTGCTTGACTGTAGAGTTCACATGCTGCTCCAGTGACAAAAATCTGTCAGCCATGACTCCCAAGATTTTTAGGGACTCCGAGATTGGCAGGACGAGCTCAGGAGTTATTAATGTAGGAGGCCTGAGTTTGTTATAGGGAGAGGAGAGAATCAAACAGTGTGTTTTCTCGGCGTTAAATTTGAATCGAAAAGAGTTGGCTCAGTCGAGCATGGTGTTAAAGCCTTGCCGAATCCTACAGGTTATTTCACTTAGGTCTTTCTCAAAAGGGATGAAGATAGTGATATCATCAGCATAGATAAATGGGTTAAGTCCCAGTTTGGAGAGAGCCGCTGCCAAAGGAATCAACATCATGTTGAAGAGGAGGAGGATATCTTACAATAGATGTATTTGTTTTTTTAGACCACATTTTTTGCTATCTGATGATTGGCTAGCGGTTGGAGTGACTGTGTTGTTAAAGGCAGGGTTTTTCTCTGCGTTTGACATTTGATATGTTGTGTAAATAGTGCTTAAGGAAGCGAAGCAAGAGTTTAAAGAATGTGAAGAAAACATAATGTGAATGATACTTTCCCTTGTTAGACCAAATGTTGATGCACAACTCCTGAGGAAGCCGTTTGAGTGAAACGGGTCTCGCCGCAGTCGGGTGTCAGTTAAGTGCTCGACCATTTTGTTATTTATAGCAACAATGATTTAGTTGCTGTTATATTATCAAAGAAAAAGATTTTTGTGACAAAATTGAAAGTGGGTTTCAGAAAAGTGCTTGACCCTTTTTCTGTTATTTACAAAATCAAGTACATAACAGTTACTGTGTCATTAAGGAAGAGTAATTTTAAAATAAGTGAAAAGAAAACAATATATTTAAAAAAAAATTGATTTAAATAAAGAATGAGTAAATCATAGAAATTATGAGGTTTTTTTTTATAGATCCATGATGAATACCACAACCCCAGTGAAAGATGTCAAAGTTGTAGTAGGTGTTTGGGTGTTTTGAGGTCTTTTCCTCGTTTTTAAAATTACATATCTTTGTATTACTACTGGATTCTTTTTGATGCAGTTTTAGGACAACATTGTTCTTATTGCCTGTTTCTGGTTTAAGTGAAGTTTAGCTGTGCAAGTCATATTAAGTTGACAGCATCAAATCTGAGTGGTGGTAACAATTTGAGCAGAAAGCAATTGTTTATCTTGTGGCAGGACTCCTTTGCATAGTTGTGTTTTTGTTCCTTTGAAAACAATAGTTACTACAGGACACATCTGGTAAGCTGCGCTTGTGTAATTATCTTGTTGTTGGATTTTACTCTGATTCTTCCATTCCCAAATCAGCTTGCCCCACTCTCGGCGGTGAGTTGTAGCTGTCCACCGGGGGTAATAGTATTACCCAAAGACATGGTAAGAAGGAGGATTATACTGATTCTTACAGGGATCTATGAATAAAACATATCAACAGATTAGTTACTCTCTCAAATAACATTTATTTGCTGGGACATACATCCATTTTTCCTTCCCGGACCAGAGGATCAGAACAGTATTATCTGCCCCTTGGGCAGTGATTTCAGCCGGTTGTGGGAGTCCATTCTCCTGGGTAACCTACACCTTTGCACCTACAGGTAAATCAGTGGATCCAAATCCTTTATCCCCCCATATGGTAAAGGTAGTTGGTGGATCCAATTTTACAATTCCAGATTGTAACACAGGTAAAATCAATAGCTGGACCTTGGTTATTAAGTACAACCTTTATTTCTCCTTGATAGTCTGCATCAATAATCCCTCCTAGAACTTGTATTCCTTTCACTGCTAAGCTTGACCGTGGGGCTATCAACCCAAAATATCCTGTGGGATAGCCACTCCTATTCCTGTATTTATTATCTGAATGTCCCTTTGTATCAACTTGACCATGTGTAGAGTATATAAATCTAGCCCTGCCGCTCCTGGAGTGGCTCTGTAGGACATCATGGCTCCTGCTACAATTTCCCAGTATCCTAATTGGTCATGTTTGGTAGCTAAATCTTGTAGGTTTGGAGTAACCATTTGCATTAGGGGTGTTTCTGCCTCCCCAATAGGTCAATTATTAAGTATCCTTATGGCCTCTACTAAATTTACTTTACAGTTTTTTCAATGATCTCCCTATTTTGCGCAATTGTTGTTTTAACAGACCATTTTAACAAACCATTCATTTGTTCAATTAAACTTGCTGCCTATGGATAATAAGGAATATGGAAAATCCAATATATATTATGGTCTGAGGCATATTGTTGTACTAATTGACCTCTAAATTGGGAACCATTATCAGTCTGAATTTTGAGAGGAATACCATAGTAAAGAGATATTAATTCTAAAGTTTTAATGGTGTTAGCTTGAGTAGCTCGCTTGCAAGGATGTGCAGTTAAATATCCAGAATAAGTATCTACTGCCGTGCACACATATTGACATCCTTGTGAATTAGGCAAAGGTCCCATATAATCCATTTGCCAGATCTGTCCAGGTAATTTTACCCTTTGTAATTGCCCCTTAGTCACGTGGGGAACAGATCGCATAGTCTGGTGCTGACAGACTGGACATTCGGCAATAACAGTTTTAATAACATCCATAGTTAAACTAATACCACAATCTTGCCCACCTGTAAGTGGCCTTTCCTCCCTAATGTTCACATTTCTGGTGCGCCCATGTTGCCAAACCTGAGCAATTATCTAGCTGTTCCACAGTTTCCACCTCGAGGGGTGTGATTTTACTTTGTTCATCACCAGCCGTGTTGTAAAGATGTTCTAGAGTATCACCCTTGCAATGGGCATCTACATGAAAAACAATAACATTAGTATTTTGTACATAATTCCAAATATCTTGCCACAATTCTGTGCCACACAAATCTTTGGTATTAATCTTCCAATTGTTTTTGTACCTCGTAAGTAGCCAAGTGGCTAATCCATTCGCCACAGACCATGAGTCAGTATATACATTGTCTCAAAATTTTGGTTTTCAAAGCCATATAGGCAGCATATAACTCTGCATATTGACTACTTCCTTGTCATCAAGCAGATGAAGCCATTACGTATGGGTTATGTCCATCAACCAGCAGGGGAGATAGAGAGCACTCAAACTTTCACAGTGCCCTCTTGGCCAGCTAGCTCCACTGCCTCTTCAGTATTCTCTATCTCCCTTAGCAGGGTGGCTGCAGCTTGTTCGAGCTCCAGAAAAATCTGCCGGGAGGTGGTTCCTGGCTTGCCAGTTGTTAACCGGGGTGTTGGAGGCTATAGCAGCTTCACTTTAAAGGCACATAGGTTAGCCCTTTCCCTGCCTTACCCATACCTCTGTGGATGTGGACATATTGCCTTGCTTTCCCTGTCCTTACCCACCAACAGTGGATGCAGGCATATAGGTTCGCCCTTTCCCTGCCTTTCCCCACTCATCTGAGCCTCCGGAGTCTTCAATACCTCTGCTTTCCTCACAGCTTAAAAAAAAAAAAAACAGTCGCGTCGCGTTTTTAAACGCAGAGACGTTGGAACAGAGGTTTTTGACCTCATTTTCAGCAGGATCGTAGTTCTACACTAGATCCTTTGAGGTAAGAGTGTTTTCCAACTCCTCCGGGGTGGGCCCGCGATCGGGGCGATTTTGGCGCGAAACCGCCATTTTGGATTTTACCGCCGTTTTTTGGCGATGGCTGCGGACAATGTAAAGCGCTGTTCCACTTGTGGCAAGCGCAAATCAGCAGCAGGGCTCTGTAAATCGTGCTGTATTGGCGTAGGAGCCGGCCCGAGCATGGCAAGCGATGTTTCTTCCCGCTCTGAGCTGGCAGCGGGCGCCATTTTGCTTACACCGCATGGTGCGGCCTCCGTGGACACGGAGAGACCTGAGCCGGGTGGGGCACCTCGAGATGAGGTTATTTCAGGAGTGGCTAGCACCGGACAGGATTTGGGTGCCCAGGGTGAGATTTTCTCCCCGGATTTTGTGCTTTTGCTGCATAAAGCATACATGATGAAAAGAGCCCTTCCTCAAGGGTCGCCTGAGGCTCCTCTGATTGCCCCCCCCCCCCCCCCCCCCGATGGATTCAGGCCTGGGACTGCCCAGTGAGGCTTTTTTCCCGGATGCTTGGCCTAAAGATAAGCGCAGAAGGGTTAATTCCCCTTCAGATTGTGGTGCACCTTTTTCCCCCCGTGGTCGGGGTGTGAGGATTCGGAGAACTCTGACAGACGTTCTTGGTCTGAGGAACCAGAGTCAGGTGCAGATTTACCACAGGATCTGGATGATCCCTCCGCGGTGAGGATTTTCCACCGTGATGAGCTGCCAGCGCTTATTTCAGATACCCTGCAGGCCCTCTTGATTGAAGATCCTGACAGTGGCATGGCCTCCTCGGGTAATCCCAGGATGGCTAGTACCAAGAAAGCTGCTCGGGCCTTCCCTTTGCATGACTCCATCCTAGAGCTTGTTTCGGCTCAGTGGGCTGACCCCGAGGGACCTTTGAGAGTTTCCAGGGCTATGGGGCAGTTATACCCTCTGCGTGAGGGACATATGGCTCGTTTTCAAATGCCTACAGTGGATGCCCTAGTCACTGCGGTGACAAAGAGAACTACCCTCCCTGTTGAAGGAGGTGTTGCCCTGAAGGATGTTCAAGACCGTAGGCTGGAAACAGCATTGAAACGGTCCTTTGAAATTGCAGGTCTCACTGTTCGGGCGTCTGCATGCAGCTGTTTATGCTGTGAGAGCCTGCCTAGCTTGGCTGCAACAGGCAGTGGCTCAGCCCGGAGATGGAGCGGAGCCCTTCTTGGATGTGGCTCCGCGGATGGAGGTGGCCTTGTCCTTTATGGCTGATGCCCTTTATGACCTTGTCAGAGCTTCGGCTAAACAATGGCAGTAGCAGTGGCGGCTCGCCGTTGTCTGTGGCTACGACACTGGGCAGCGGACATGGCCTCTAAGCAAAGGTTGGTGAAGTTGCCTTTTCAAGGACTTCTCCTATTTGGTGAGGAGTTAGAGGAAAATTGTGAAAGGCCTGGGTGATCCAAAACCCCAGCGCTTGCTCGAAGATAGGCAGAGGCCTTCCTCTAAGGGCCAGGCGGTCCACTCCTCGTACAGACCTCGCTTCCGTGAAGCTAGAAGGTACCGCCCGGGGCGTTCTGCTGGGTTCACTTCACGTGCCCGTGGTCAGCAGAGGAACTCCTTTCGCTCGGACAAGCGTTCCGCCGCCGGTGGCTCAAGACCAGGAGTTCAGGGGCGACCCTCTCAATGATGGTGCGCCAGCCCTCTCCTCGATGCCTGTCATCGGAGGACGGCTTTCCCTCTTTGTCGAGGAGTGGGCCAAGATTTCCTCAGATCAGTGGGTTCTGGACCTGATCAGAGATGGATACAGAATAGAATTCAACGCCCCAGTAAGAGACGTGTTTGTGGAGTCCCGATGCGGTTCTGCCGTCAAACGGGCGGCGGTGGAGGAGACTTTACAAGGTCTGATTCAGTTAGGGGCAGTGACCCCAGTGCCTCCCGCCGAGCAAGGCTGCGGCCGAACTCCATCTACTTTGTGGTGCCGGAAAAGGTGGGTCCTTTCGCCCTATCTGGACTTAAAAGAAGTGAACAAGTCCCTGAGAGTGCGGCATTTCCATATGGAATCCCTGCGCTCCGTCGTTGCGGCGGTTCAGCCAGGAGAGTTTCTCACGTCTCTAGACCTGAAAGAAGCTTACTTGCACATACCGATTGGCCCCCCGCACCAGAAATTTCTGAGGTTTGCGGTGTTGGGAAAACATTTCCAGTTCAGGGCCTTGCCTTTTGGCCTCGCCACAGCTCCCCGAAACCTTTTCGAAGGTAATGGTGGTAGTAGCTGCTTTTCTCAGGCGAGAAGGTATCAGGGT
Organism: Microcaecilia unicolor; assembly: GCF_901765095.1. Lineage (NCBI taxonomy): Eukaryota > Metazoa > Chordata > Amphibia > Gymnophiona > Siphonopidae > Microcaecilia > Microcaecilia unicolor. The sequence goes on along the minus strand of NC_044041.1, from coordinate 147,369,105 downwards.
TCACCCGTACCTAGACGACTGGCTCATCAGAGCAGACTCTGCAACAGAGAGCTTACAAGCTACAGCCAGAGTGGTCTCAGTACTGCAATCTCTAGGCTGGGTCGTCAATATGGCCAAAAGTCCACCTGTCCCCTTCACAATCTCTAGAGTTTTTGGGGGCCAGGTTCCGACACAGTCTCGGGCTATGTGTTTCCTACCCGAGCCAAGGCGGTGCAAGCTTCAGAATCAGGTCCGTCTGCTCCTGAGGATGCCCCGCCCGCGACGCTTGGGACATTGTCCAGTCGCTGGGATCGATGACAGCCACGATGGAAGTGGTACCCTGGGCGAGAGCGCACCTGAGACCTCTACAGTATTCCCTACTCCGGAGATGGTCTCCTATTTCTCAGGAATTACCATGCAGACTTACTTGGCTCCCTGCGGGCCCGTCTCAGCATGGAGTGGTGGCTCTCGGACAGCATGCTGTGGCCAGGAATGCCGCTGACGCTCCCCGTTTGGTGCCTAGTGGTAACAGATGCCAGCCTGAAGGGCTGGGGGCGCACACTGAAAGGGGAAGCATGCCCAGGGTCTATGGACACCCGAGGAGGTCGGAGTGGTCCATCAACCGCCTAGAGTTGAAAGCGGTGTTTCAGGCGCTTCTGGCCTTTCAAGTGACCCTGGAAGGATTGGCTGTCAGAGTGATGTCGGACAACACGACAACGGTGGCCTATATAAATCGACAAGGCGAAACAAGGTGCAGAGCACTAGCCGCGCAGGCCGAACTGATTTGCCACTGGGCTGAGCTGCATCTTCAGTGTCTGTCGGCAGCTCCATATGCAGGTCAGAGCAATGTGCAGGCCGATATCTGAGCAGCATCAGATCGAGCCAGCAGAATGGAATCTGGCAGACGAAGTATTCCTGCAGATCTGTGTCAAATGGGGCAAGCCCGTGATGGATCTAATAGCGACAAGTGCCAATTACCAAAGTCCCTTGCTTCTTCAGCAGACGGAGAGATCCTCGCTCGCGGGGTTGGATGCCTTGCTCAACCCTTGGCCTCCCGGGTCTACTTTATGTGGTTTCCCCCATGGCCCTTGATAGGGCGCCTGCTCTTGCGGATTCGGCTGCACCCAGGAGAAGTGGTCCTCATCGCCCCGGGATTAGCCAAGGAGACCTAGTATGCAGACCTCCGACAGATGCTCCTGGAGGCTCCTCTGCCGTTACCTCTGGTACCGAACCTGTTGACTCAGGGACCGGTAGCCATGGAGGACGCCGGCCAGCTTTGGTCTTACGGCATGGCTATTGAGAGGGCGCAATTGAGGGATAAAGGTTATTCCAATAAAGTATTTCCACTCTCCTGCAAGCCCGCAAGCGGTCCACTTCCGTGGCTTATGCCAGGATTTGGTGCCTGTTTGAGTCCTGGTGTGCTTCAGAGCCAATTGTTCCAATGCGGGCTCCTGTCTCGCCGATTCTGGACTTTTTGCAGGAGGTGTACAAAAAGGCTTGGCCTATAATTCCCTGCGGGTGCAGGGTGGCAGCGTTGGCCTCCCTTCGTGGTAAGGTGGAAGGCGTATCTTTGGCTGCTCACCCAGATGTGGCACGGTTTCTTAGAGGGGTGCTTCGGCTCCGACCTCCAGTGCGAGCACCCTGTCCAGCTTGAAACCTGGGGCTAGTTTTGAAAACCCTGCAGGCATCTCCTTTTGAGCCGCTTCGGCGAGCATCGGAGAAAGACTTGACACTGAAGGCCGTTTTTCTGGTGGCCATTTCCTCGGCGAGACCGGGTGTCAGAGCTCCAGGCGCTGTCCTGTAGAGACCCATTTCTGCAATTTTCAGAGTCCGGAGTCACGGTTAGGACCGTGCCTTCCTTTATGCCTAAGGTGGTTTCAGCCTTTCACTTACAACCAGCCTATTTTCTTGCCTCTTTTTCAGAGGAAGAGTTTCCAGAATCTTTTGGGCAGCTGCACCTTTTGGATGTGCGCAGGACTCTGCTGCAGTATCTGCGAGTTACTAACTCTTCAGGACTCTTCTGATCATCTGTTGGTTTGCTATCCGGTTCTCGCAGAGGGTCTCCAGCGTCTAAAGCCACTATTGCCCGCTGGCTCAAAGAAACTATCTTTCAGCTTATCTGCTGGCCGGCAGGGTTCCGCCTGTAGCCTTTAAGGCACATTCTACTAGAGCGATTTCTTCCTCTTGGGCTGAAACTGGAGCACTCTCTCTTCAAGAGATATGCAGTGCAGCAACATGGGCTTCTAAGCTCTCCTTTGCCCGACATTACAGGCTGGATGTGGCTGCAGGAGGGATGCGCGTTTTGGTGCACAAGTGCTAGCGCGTGGTGTGGCTTGTTCCCACACTATCTAGGGATTGCTTTGTACATCCCATACGTATGGCTTCATCTGCTTGATGACAAGGAAGGGAAAATTAGGTTCTTACCTTGGTAATTTTCTTTCCTTTAGTCATAGCAGATGAAGCCATGAGCCCTCCCTGTATGATTGTCTGTATGCTGTGAATCTGTTTTTCAGGTTCTGTTCTAATTTCCTGAAGTTCCTTCCTTGGGAGAAAGTTGGAAAACTATCTTCAGGATTCATGTTCAGTTTAAATTTAGGAGGAATGTGTTCATTCCCTCCAGCATGTTTTTTTTTTGGAGAATGTGTTGATTCTCTCCAGGAGGCGCGTGTGTTCCCCTCCAGTTCTATAAATAGGAGGATGAGTTCATTCCCTCCAGTGTGTTGGGAGGATGTGTGATTCCCTCCAGGAGGCGCGTGTGTTCCCCTCCACTTATACAATAAGGAGGATGAGTTTATTCCTCCAGGAGGATGTGCATTCCCTCCTTTATGAGTTCATGCCCTTGTGATGGGCCATCGTTCGCTGTGAGGAAAGCTCTTGTGATTCCCATTGCGGTTTGCCCATACTGCTTTGGAAGCTTCAAATACTGAAGAGGCAGTGGAGCTAGCTGGCCAAGAGGGCACTGTGAAAGTTTGAGTGCTCTCTATCTCCCTGCTGGTTGATGGACATAACCCATACGTAATGGCTTCATCTGCTATGACTAAAGGAAAGAAAATTACCAAGGTAAGAAACCTAATTTTCCCTTTCTCCTTCTCTACTGCATTTTTTTTGTTGTTGTTACATTTGTACCCCGCGCTTCCCACTCATCGCAGGCTCAATGCGGCTTACATATTGTATACAGGTACTTATTTGTACCTGGGGCAATAGAGGGTTAAGTGACTTGCCCAGAGTCACAAGGAGCTGCCTGTGCCTGAAGTGGGAATCGAACTCGGTTCCTCAGTTCCCCAGGACCAGAGTCCACCACCCTCCACTCCTCCACTCTAATCAACGTTTTATTTTGGATTGTGGGCTACCACTTTCCACATTCTCTTCCCCTCAACATATTTAGCAGAGCCATCTGTAAACCATGCATGTTGCTGCTCCTGATTAGTTAATTTATCTTAGGCTTTTCCTCACCTGACTGGGCTGTCCACCCATTCCAGGGGTTCTAGCCCAGTTGTCCTGTTTCTGGAAGGGCTGCCACCTTTTCATGCAGCAAGGGAATTCCCCCAATTCCTGATTTTGTTCTTTCCTGAATATACCATTTCCATTTAATTATGCTGGCTTCTTGTGCATGCCCTATCCAATTAGTTTTTGGGGAGCTATGTACTCATTGCATTATTGGTGTCTCAGGAAACCACATGTCCTATAGTTATTATTATTATTATTTATTGCATTTGTACCCCACATTATCCCACCTATTTGCAGGCTCAATGTGGCTTACAGAGTATGGTAAAGACATAATCATTTCATTTCATGATAACAGGTATGGTTCTTAGTGTTTGAGGATTAGGTAAGAGAGGGTCAACAGAATCGCTTCACGATAACGGGAACAATTATTAAAGTTTGAAGGTTAGGTGAGGGAAGATAGAAGAAGGTGTTAGGTAGGATAGAGGAGAGCTGTATTAATTGTGTGGATTGATGAGGTAGTTTGTAGGTTATGTGTTTCTTTATAGGCTTTTTGGAAGAGATGTGTCTTCAGAGATTTTCGGAAGTTTGTTATATCGTCAGTAGCTTTCAGGTCTGTAGGTAGAGCGTTCCATAGTTGCGTGCTCAAGTAGGAGAAGGTAGTGGCGTGTAGCTGCTTGTATTTTAGTCCTTTACAGCTGGGGAAGTGCAGATTGAGAAATTTGCGGGATGATCTTACAGCGTTTCTGGGAGGCAAGTCCACAAGGTTTGGCATGTAGATTTGGGCGTCTGCGTGAATGATTTTGTGTACAATCGTGCAAATCTTGAACGCAATGCGTTCTTTGAGTGGGAGCCAATGAAGTTTCTCTCTTAGGGGTTTTGCACTTTCATATTTAGGTTTTCCAAATATGAGTCTAGCGGCGGTATTCTGGGCTGTCTGGAGTTTTTTGATAGTCTGTTCTTTGCAGCCAGCGTATAGTGCATTACAGTAGTCCAGGTGACTTATACCATTGACTGTACCAAGGTGCGGAAGATATATCTCGGGAAGAAAGGTTTTACTCTTTTGAGTTTCCATATGGAGTGGAACATCTTCTTCGTTGTTTTCTTCACATGGGTATCGAGTGTGAGGTTTCGGTCGATTGTCACTCCAAGAATTTTTTAGGTTTTGTGCGACGGGAATAGAACAGTATGGTGTGGCTATTTTGGAGTAGTTGCTTTTTGTTGTGTTGTGAGGTTAGTACAAGACATTGTGTTTTCTCTGCGTTGAGTTTCAGTTTGAACGCATCCGCCCAGGAGTGCATAGTTTGGAGGCTTTGATTGATCTTATTGGTGATTTCGTCTGCATATATATAGGGATTGAGGTTTTGGTTGGCTAGAAGTTTGTCTAGCAGTATCATCATTAGGTTGAAGAGAGTTGGTGATAAGGAGGATCCTTGGGGAACTCCGCATTCAGGTGTCCATGGGGGGTGACATGTCCTCATGGTTGTAACTTGGTATGATCTTGTGGTCAGGAATCCTTTGAACCATTTGAGAACTGTGCTCCAACTCCGAAGTATTCTAGTATATGTAGTAGTATTTCATGGTTAACCATGTCGAAGGCGCTGGACATGTCGAATTGTAGGAGGAGTATGTTGTTTCCGGTTGCAATTGCTTGTTTAAACGAGTTCATTGCAGATACTAGTACCATTTCGGTGCTGTGATTTAACCGGAATCCTGATTGAGATTCATGCAGAATTGAGTGTTTAGTTAGGTAGTTCAAAGAGTTGTTTGGTCACTATGCCCTCCATGAGTTTAGTTATGAGTGGAATAGATGCTACTGGGCGATAATTGGTTAGATCCATCGTGCTTTTCTTAGCATCTTTTGGTAATGGAGTGAGTAAGATGTTTCCTTTCTCCGTGGGAAAGAGACCGTTTTGAAGCCTGTGCTTTGTGAGGTCTTTTTTGAATTGTTTGGGGGCGGTTCTTATTAGGCTATTGGGGCAGATGTCTAGTTTGCATTGTGACTTGCATATTTTCCGAGCCATTTTGAGGAATTCAGCTGAAGATATCGTGTCAAACTTGGTCCATGATCGATCTGCTGGGCATTCCCCAGGTTTTGAGTCTAGGCATTCAAGGATGCTTGTGTATTCGGTTGTGTTAGTGGGTATCATGAGTCGAAGCTTATAATTTTTTCGTTGAAGTACTTCGCAAGTTGGTTGCAGATGGGTGTCTGTGTTGTTAGAGGTGACCGGTGTAGTGTTTAGGAGTTTGTTTACGAGTGTAAAGAGTTGTGTGTGTCCTTGTAGTTTGGTCCTATTGTGGTTTTTCTAGTATGTTCTTTTAGTTTGTCTGATAGTGTATTTATATTTTCTTTGTAGCTTTTTCCAGTCTTTGAGTGTATGTTTGTCTTTTTTCTTGATCCATGCTCGTTCTAATCTTCTGACTTGTGTTTTTAGTTCTTTCAATTCTTCGTTAAACCATGGTATTGAGTTTATTCTATGTGAGGTTCTGGTTTGTAATGGTGCTTTCCATATCATCATGCTGATCAATCCATAGACTGGTGGGTTGTGTCCATCTACCAGCAGGTGGAGATAGAGAGCAATCCTTTTGCCTCCCTATATGTGGTCATGTGCTGCCGGAAACTCCTCAGTATGTTCTCTATCTCAGCAGGTGGTGGTCACACACAGCAGCAGCTCTGGCTGGTCTCCAAGCCTAATCCTTAGGTTTTGTTGAGTACCTGGGGTTGAGGCTGTTCTTGAGCAAGTGCAAACCTGGTGGTGCCAGGTCCCTCCTTTTCTCCCCCCTCCCGCTGGCTCCGTAAAAAAAAAAAAAAAAGTTTTGAACGTCCTTAAGGGCGTTTATTTCAACGTTTATATTAGCGTTTATTGCAGCTGCTCACTGGGACACCAGTTCGTTACAGCTCGGAGCGAGAAGCAGGTAATTTTTACCTTTTGTAGCGGGCAGGGGGTTCCCCCGATTGGTCTCCACGTGGCCTATGGCGTCGGAGGGCGAGGGCGCGAAGAATTGCTCTCCGGACCGCGTGTGCGCGTTCTAGCGGGGATGTGGGGGTTTCAAAGCCTGAATCGCCTTTTTTGGGCGTCAGTTTAGAGGCCGATCAGTGTCCCGGTTCTTCCTCCGGTGCGGCGGTTTTTTCCCGCCATAAACGCCCATCCCCCGCTGCTCCCCCCCCCCCCCCCCCCCCCCCCCCCCCCCCCCCCCCCCATTTTGGCCGGCCACTCTGCCTCGGACGGCTTCTTCTGGCCGCCCTCGAGGTGGGAGACGTTAATGCTATGGTCGCCCTGATTCGGGTGACAGCAAGAAAGTGGCCAAAGTTAAGCGCCGTTTTTTCCCGCGCGGCTCCTTCTCGGAGTTTCGCGTCGGACACCATTTTGAATGCGCAGCATGTTTCTCCCCTGCTCTTGCGAGCGCCGGTTGAGGGTGCGTCTAGGGCCGTGGCCCAGGCTGCAGAAGTGCACAGTCTAGGGGGTTTCTCCCCTGAGTTCATTTTGCTGCTGCATCAGGCTTTCCTAATGCAAAACGCTGCCCCCTGCTCCCCTGTCCGATAAGGGGTTGAGGCATCCGGAAGCAAACGCCCTCGGGTGGATTTTCCAGGCCCTAGAGGACTGTCTCCTCTGATGTAGATGAGGGCAGCGTATCTGAGTTCTCCCAACGGTCCTTTGGGATTCCTTGGAGGAGACGGAATTCCCGCTCGGATGGAGCGGATGACCCCTCTGCAGCGCGGATCTTTCGCTCAGAGGATTTGCCCAACCTGTTAGTGCAGGACATGAGCATTTGAAGATTTCCTCTCCGGAGGACGTCTCTCCCTCAGCCTCTGCTGGCTCTGCCATTATGCTGGGGACCCAAGCGCCCGCCTAGAACCTTCCACGTGCATGATGCCATGCACACCTTGATTTCGGCTCAATGGGATGTCCCAGAAGCGAGCCTGAAAGTGGCTATGGCTATGTCCCGCCTCTATCCTCTGCCTGAAGGTGAACGGGAGGCCTTTCTTTGGCCCTACCGTGGATTCTTTAATCACTGCGGTGACTAAGAAAACGGCGTTGCCGGTGGAAGGTGGCACGGCCTAAAGATCGCCCAAGACAGAAGATTGGAGGCGGCTTTAAGGTCGTCCTTCGAGGCGGCTGCTTTAAGTTTGCAGGCCTCAGTTTGCGGCTCTATTGTGGCCAGGGCGTGCCTGACGATTGTGCAGCGGGCTTCCCCCACGGATCCTTCCTTGAGGGCTGATTTGCCAGCCCTGGAATCGGGCTTGGCCTACTTGGCAGACTTGCTGTATGATGTCTTGAGAGCCTCGGCTAAAGGTATGGCTCAGACAGTCTCTGCACGGCGTTGGCTTTGGCTGAAGCATTGGTCTGCTGACCCACGCCTCTAAGTCTCGCCTGGCTAAGTTGCCTTTTAAAGGCAAGCTGCTCTTTGGGGTCGAGCTGGACAAGATTGTGACCGATCTCGGCACATCTAAGGGCAAGAGGTTACCAGAGGTCAGGACTCGGGCCAGAGTTGCCCACCCGGTTCCTCCAAAGGACGGTTTCAGGAAGCCCGTCGGTATCGCCCGGGCAAGTCGGGCTCCTCTGCCCCCTCTTCCTTCACGAGGAACTTCCCACAAGCAGCATTCCTTTCGCAGAGACCGCCGTCCCGGAGGTGCGTCCTCCGGTCCTCCCCCAGGGTCTCGTACCCAATGACGGGGCCCCTGGTCTATGGCACAGAACAGATTGGAGGACGCCTGTCCTCGTTTCTGGCGATGGGACCAGGGTAACTTCAGACGCTTGGGTGCTGGAGTCATCAGAGACGGCTACAAGCTAGAGTTCTGCCGACCCTTAAGAGACGGGTTTGTGCACTCTCCCTGCAAGTCTCCGGTCAAAGCTCTGGCAGTGCAGCAGATGGACAATCTGATCCGCCTGGGTGCGGTCGTTCCGGTGCCAGAAGATCAGCTTGGCAAGGGACATTACTCCATTTACTTTGTGGTACCAAAGAAAGGCGGTTCGGTACAGCCTATCCTCGACCTCAAAGGGGTCAATCGGACCTTGAAAGTTCGGCACTTCCGAATGGAGACTCTCCGCTCTGTTATAGCGACAGTGAAGGCAGGGGAGTTCCTGGCATCCTGGACATCAAGGAAGCTTACTTGCATATTCCATTCTGGCCTCCTCATCAACGCTTTCTGCGTTTTGCAGTCCTGGGCCGACACTTCCAGTCAGAGCCCTCCCGTTCGGGTTGGCTACTGCTCCGCGGACCTTCTCCCAAGTAATGGTGGTCATCGCGGCCTTCCTACGAAAGGAAGGGAGTACAAGTCCATCCTTATTCTGACGGACTGGTTGATCCGAGCCCCCTCTTATGCAGAGTGCGGCAAAGCTGTGGACCGGGTGATTGCTCTTTTGAGCTCCCTGGGGTGGATCATCAACTGGGGAGAAAAGCCCAGCTGCGCCCGACTCAGTCCCTAGGTATCTGGGAGTTCGTTTCGACACCCAAGTGGGCAGAGTGTTCCTGCCAGACAATCGGATTGTCAAGGTTCAGGCTCAGGTGGACCAGTTCCTAGTAGCTCTCCTTCTTCGGGCTTGGGATTATGTGCAGCTGTTGGGCTCTATGACGGCCACGATGGAAGTAGGTGCCCTAGGCCAGGGCTCATATGAGCCACTACAACACTCTCTTCTGCCAGCGCTGGACTCCAGTGTCGGAGGATTACGCTGTGCGCATTCCCTTGGACCCAGCGGTGCGCAAAGCGCTGAGCTGGTGGCTGAGGACAGACAAGTTGTCCGCAGGATGGCCTCTTTTGACCCCGGAGTGGTGTTGTCGTCAAGACGGATGCCTCTTTGACGGGCTGGGGAGCCCACTGCTTGGGAAGGACAGCGCAGGGGCTCTGGTCTCCTGCAGTGGCAAAGTGGTCTATCAACCTCCTGGAACTCAGAGCCATTCGGTTGGCGCTTTTGGAGTTTCTCCTGGTACTGGCGTTGAAGCCAGTACGGGTCCTGGGTGACAATGCCACGGCTGTGGCCTATGTCAATCGCCAGGGATGGTACCAAGAGCGCCCCTCTAGTCAAGGAGGCAATGAATCTATGCCAGTGGGCGTAAAGCGAACCTGGAACAGCTGTCGGAGGCCCACATTGCGGGAGTCATGAATGTCAGGGCGGACTTTCTCAGTCGCCATAGCTTGGGATCCCGGAGAGTGGCAGCTATCGGCTCAGGCGTTCTTGGACATCACGAAGCGCTGGGGGCAGCCGAGCCTAGATCTGATGGCGTCATCGGCCAATTGCCAAGTGACGCACTTTTTCAGCAGAGGACGGGACCCTCGATCTCTGGGAAGTAGATACTCTTCTCCAACAGTGGCCGACACAGGAGCTTCTCTATGTGTTCCCGCCCTGGCCCATGTGGGGCAGGGTGCTAGACCGGGTGGCCAAAGCATCCGGGCGGATAATCCTGGTTGGTCCGAACTGGCCCAGACGTCCCTGGTATGCGGACTTGATCAGGCTCTCAGTGGACGGCCCTCTGCGGCTGCCAGCGGAGCAGGGCCTGTTGCATCAGGGTCCCGTGGTGATGGAGGATCCCTCCCCCCTTTGGTCTTACGGCCTGGCTGTTGAGCGGCAGCGTCTGATGAAGAAGGGCTTCTCAGACAAGGTCATCGCCACTATGCTGAGAGCGAGGGAAGCGCTCTACTTCTACTGCTTACTCCAGGGTTTGGCATACCTTTGCATCGTGGTGTGAGGCAGGCTTTCTTTCTTCCTTCACTGCTCCAATTTCTTCAGTGTTGGCGTTCCTGCAAGTAGGTCTGGAGAAAGGCCTGTCGCTCAGTTCCCCTATCCAGGTAGCGGCTCTGGCTTGCTTCAGGGTTCGCCTGAAGGATGCTTCCCTGGCCTCGCAGCCAGATGTGGTGCGCTTTCTCAAGGGAGTTAATCACCTATGCCCTACTCTGCGCTCGGTGGTGCCTGCGTGGAATCTCAATCTGGTGCTAAGAGCCTTGCAGAAGCCGCCTTTTGAACCCTTGTCGAGGGCATCTCTGAAAGACCTGACATTGAAAGCAGTCTTTTTGGTGGCTATCACTTCAGCCAGAAGAGTTTCCGAGCTCCAGGCGCTATCATGTCGGGAACCCCTTCCTGCAGTTCACTGAGGCAGGAGTGTCTATTCGCACAGTGCCTTTTTTCCTTGTCAAGATTGTTTCTCGTTTCCATGTGAATCAGCAGCTCTGCCTACCCTTCTTTCGTAGGGAGGACTACCCAGAGGAGTACTCTGCTCTCAAATATCTAGATGTGAGACGAGTCATCATCAGATACTTGGAAGTGACCAATGATTTCCGGAAATCGGATCATCTGTTTGTGCTGTTCGCAGGTCCTCATAAGGGTCTGCAGGCATCCAAGCGTACAGTGGCACGATGGGTCAAGGAAACCATTGCAGCGGCTTATGTGGCCGCGGGGAAGATGCCGCCTATCCAGCTGAAGGCTCACTCCACTAGAGCACAGGCGGCCATCGATGGCAGAGGGCGGGTCCGTCTCCTTGGAAGAGATTTGTAAGGCGGCAACTTGGGCATCGGATCATACCTTCTCCAGCATTACCGCTTGACTGTGGCTGCTCGTGCGGAGGCCCGGTTTTGGAGCTTCAGTTTGCGGTCAGGGATTTTCTATGTCCCGCCCTGGGTGAGTACTGCTTCGGTACATCCCACCAGTTATGGATGATCAGCATGATGATATGGAAGGTAAAATTATGTATCATACTGATAATTTTCTTTCCATTAATCATAGCTGATCAATCCATAGCCCCTCCCAGATATCTGTTCCGTTTATATCTGGTTGCATTTCAGGTTCAAGTTTAGTCCTCTGTCCTGTTCAGGAGGATCTTCGTGTTCAAGTTTTTTCGATTGATTCTTCTGGAGACGATTTTGTGTTACAGTGAGCTGCTGCATTCCTCTCCCCTCCGTTTTACGGGGCTGGATTGAGACCTAATTTCTGCCGGCGCTCCCTCCCGCTTCATGCGGCTGTAGGGCAGCTTTGTACCCCTCCCGCTTCGGCGGTGTTGGGGTCAGTCAGCTCCTCCCGCGGTTGCGGTTGCAGGATAAGCCAGACCCCCCCGCATCGGCGGGTGTGGTGTTCCTCCCCCGCTCCGCGGGGGATGAGCTGGACGGATTCCCCTCCCCCACTCGTGTGGGGATGAGCTGGGTTGATTCCCCTCCCCCGTTTCGGCGGTGGTGAGCTGGGCAGAGTGTCCCTTTGTGGATGTAATTCTCTAAGTGCTGAGTCCTGCGGATGGAGCTTTGATATCAACATACTGAGGAATTTCCGGCAGCACATGACCACATATAGGGAGGCAAAAGGATTGCTCTCTATCTCCATCTGCTGGTAGATGGACACAACCCACCAGTCTATGGATTGATCAGCTATGATTAATGGAAAGAAAATTATCAGGTATGATACATAATTTTACCATGTTGTCTAGTACTGTTCTGCATCTGTTGTCCCATTCTTGGAGAAATTGAGGCGAGTCTGTGGGTGTTGTCCATTCGTTTGTATAGAATTGCTGCCAGAATGTTGGTGTGTCTATTTGCCTCTCATAGTGTATGTTTTCTTCTCTTGTTTTTGTTGTGTCTTTTTTGTTCTCCAGCGGAGGGAGAGGTTTGCTTTGTAGTGATCAGACCATGGCATGGCTGTCCATTTTTGTTAACTGCTCAGTATCTAAAAGAGCCCAATAACTTGCTGTTTCTCAAAAGGAGTATATTTCATTCCTGCTTCTGGCAGCTTGCAACTCCAAAATTCTAGTGGTACTTGAGTCTTTTGTTTCTGCCAAAGGCTCCAATTAGCATAATTTTCAATTACTTAGACACTTAACTCTACCTCTCCTGGCTGCACCAGCCACAAATCTAAGGTTGCAAAAGAGACCATAGTAGGTCAGGTGTCCTAAAATAAAAATTAGATAAAAGATTGCAAATCAATACTGTCAAGTACTGAGCATAATGTAAATAGGAACAACAAACATAGTTTGAAATGTTTATATGCGAATGCTATGAAATGTTTATATGCGAATGCTAGGAGCCTAAGAAATAAGATGTGCTGCTGCGGCTAGGAAAGCGAATAGAATGTTGGGTGTTATTAGGAAGGGTATGGAGTCCAGGTGTGCGGCTGTTATAATGCCGTTGTATCGCTCCATGGTGCGACCGCACCTGGAGTATTGTGTTCAGTACTGGTCTCCGTATCTCAAAAAGATATAGTAGAATTGGACAAGGTACAGCGAAGGGCGACGAAAATGATAGTGGGGATGGGACGACTTTCCTATGAAGAGAGGCTGAGAAGGCTAGGGCTTTTCAGCTTGGAGAAGAGACGGCTGAGGGGAGATATGATAGAAGTGTATAAAATAATGAGTGGAATGGATCGGGTGGATGTGAAGCGACTGTTCACGCTATCCCAAAAATACTAGGACTAGAGGGCATGAGTTGAAGCTACAGTGTGGTAAATTTAAAACGAATCGGAGAAAATTTTTCTTCACCCAACGTGTAATTAGACTCTGGAATTCATTGCCGGAGAACGTGGTACGGGCGGTTAGCTTGACGGAGTTTAAAGGGGTTAGATAGATTCCTAAAGGACAAGTCCATAGACCGCTATTAAATGGACTGGAAAAATTCCTCATTTTTAGGTATAACTTGTCTGGAATGTTTTTACGTTTGGGGAGCGTGCCAGGTGCCCTTGACCTGGATTGGCCACTGTCGGTGACAGGATGCTGGGCTAGATGGACCTTTGGTCTTTCCCAGTATGGCACTACTTATGTACTTATGTACTTATGTAATAGGCATCTCTGAGACCTGATGGAAGAGGATAACCAGTGGGACACTTGTCATACCGGGGTACAAATTATATCGTAGTGATAGGGTGGATCGAATTGGTGGAGGTGTAACAGTGTATATTAAGGAGAGCCTTGAATCAAATAGATTGAAAATTCTGCAGGAAACAAAACACTTCTTGGAATCACTATGGATTGAAATTCCATTTGTAAAGGGGGAAAAGGATAGTGATAGGAGTGTACTACCGTCCGCCTGTCCAGGATGAACAGACGGATGCAGAAATGTTAAAGGAAATTAGGGACACAAACTGGGCAACACAATAATAATGGGTGATTTCGATTACCCGGATATTGACTGGGTAAATATAACATCAGGGCACACTAGGGAGGTAAAATTCCTTGACAAATAAAGGACTGCTTTATGGAGCAGCTGGTACAGGAGCAGAAGCTACAAAGTAGTAAATTTAAAATGAATCGGAGAAAATGTTTCTTCACTCAACATGTAATTAACTCTGGAATTCGTTGCCAGAGAATGTGGTAAAGGCAGTTAGCTTAGCAGAGTTTTAAAAAACGTTTGGACTGCTTCCTAAAGGAAAAGTCCATAGACCATTATTAAATTTGACTTGGGGAAAATCCACTATTTCAAGGATAAGCAGTATAAAATATTTTGTACTTTTTGGGGATCTTGCCAGGTATTTGTGACCTGTATTGGCCACTGTTGGAAACAGGATGCTGGGCTTGATGGACCTTTGGTCTCTCCCAGTATGGCAATACTTATGTACTTATTCCATATCATCATGCTGATCAATCCATAGACTGGTGGGTTGTGTCCATCTACCAGCAGGTGGAGATAGAGAGCAATCCTTTTGCCTCCCTATATGTGGTCATGTGCTGCCAGAAACTCCTCAGTATGTTCTCTATCTCAGCAGGTGGTGGTCACACACAGCAGCAGCTCTGGCTAGGTCTCAAGCCTAATTTTTAGGTTTTGTTGAGTACCTGGGGTTGAGGGCTCTTCTTGAGCAAGTGCAAACCTGGTGGCGCCAGGTCCCTCCTTTTCTCCCCCTCCCGCTGGCTCCGTTAAAAAAAAAAAATTTTGGACGTCCTTAAGGGCGTTTCTATTTCGACGTTTATTTAAACGTTTATTGCAGCTACTCACTGGGACACCAGGTCGTTACAGCTCGGAGCGATGATGCAGGTAATTTTTACCTTTTTATAGCGGGCAGGGGGTTCCCCGATCGATCTCCACGTGGCCTATGGCGTCGGAGGGCGAAGGCTGCGAAGAATCGCTCCCCGGACCCGCGTGTGCGCTTCTACGGGGATGCGGGGGTCTTAAACCTGATTCGCCCTTGTGGGTGTCCGTTCGGAGGACGGTCAGTGTCCCGGGTCTTCCTCCGGTGCGGCGGTTTTTCCCGCCATAAACACCCCATCCCCCCCGCTGCTTGCCTCCGCCATCTTGGCCGCCACTCTGCTCGGACGGCTTCTTCTTGGGCCGCCCTGAGCTGGGAGACGTTAATGCCATGGCCGCCCTGATTGGGCGCCGGCAAAAAAGCGGCTAAAGTTAAGCGCCGTTCTTCCCGCGCGGCTCCTTAGCGGAGTGTCGCGCCGGACGCCATCTTGGATGCGCAGCATGTTTCTACCCGCTCTTGCGAGCGACGGTGAGGGGCGTCTAGGGCTGTGGCCCAGGCTGCTGAAGTGCACAGTCTGGGGGGTTTCTCCCCGAGTTTATTTTGCTGCTGCCTCAGGCCTTCCTTATGCAAAACGCTGCCCCTTCTCCCTTGTCCGATAAAGGGGTTGAGGTCACCGGAAGTAAACGCCCTCGGGTGGATTCCCAGGCCTTAGAGGACTCTGTTTCCTCTGATGTAGATGAGGGCAGTGTATCTGAGTTCTCCCAACGGTCCTTTGGGGATTCCTTGGAGGAGACGGATTCCCGCTCGGATGGAGCGGATGACCCCTCTGCAGCGCGGATCTTTCGCTCAGAGGATTTGCCCAACCTGTTAGTGCAGGCCATGAGCATTTTGAAGATTTCCTCTCCAGAGGACGTCTCTCGCTCAGCCCCTGTTGGCTCCGCCATTATGCTGGGGACGAAGCGCCCGCCTAGAACCTTCCACGTGCATGATGCTATGCACACCTTAATTTTGGCTCAATGGGTGTACCGGAAGCGAGCCTCAAAGTGGCTAGGGCTATGTCCCGCCTCTGTCCTTTGCCTGAAAGTGAACGGGAGGCCTTTCTTTGGCCTACCGTGGATTCTTTAATCACTGCGGTGACTAAGAAAAACGGCGTTGCCGGTGGAAGGTGGCACGGTCCTAAGGACGCCCAAGACAGAAGATTGGAGGCGGCCTTAAGGTCGTCCTTCGAGGCGGCTGCCTTAAGTTTGCAGGCCTCAGTTTGCAGCTCCTATGTGGCCAGGGCGTGCCTGACGATTGTTGCAGCGGGCTTCCCCCTCGGATGCTTCCTTGAGGACTGATTGGCCGGCCCTGGAATCGGGCTTGGCTTATTTGGCAGACTTACTGTATGATGTCTTGAGAGCCTCGGCTAAAGGTATGGCTCAGACAGTCTCTGCGGCGGTGGCTTTGGCTGAAACATTGGTCTGCGGACCACGCCTCTAAGTCTCGCCTGGCTAAGTTGCCTTTTAAAGGCAAGCTGCTCTTTGGGGTCGAGTTGGACAAAATTGTGACCGATCTCGGCAGTCTAAGGGCAAGAGGTTACCAGAGGTCAGGGCTCGGGCCAGTGCTCGCCCCGGTATCTCCAGAGGACGGTTTCAGGAAGCCCGTCGGTTACCGCCCGGGCAAGTCGGGCCTCCTCTGCACCCCTCTTCCTTCAAGAGGAACTCTCCCCCAAGCAGCATTCCTTTCGCAGAGGACCGCCGTCCCGGAGGTGCGCCCTCCGGTCCTCCCCCAGGGTCTCGTACCCCAATCACGGGGTCCTGGTCTATGGCCCAGAGCAGATTGGAGGACGCCTGTCCTCGTTTCTGGGCGAGTGGACCAGGGTAACTTCAGACGCTTGGGTGCTGGAAGTCATCAGAGACGGCTACAAGCTAGAGTTCTGCCGACCCTTAAGAGACGGGTTTGTGCACTCTCCCTGCAAGTCTCCGGTCAAAGCTGTGGCAGTGCAGCAGACTGGACAATCTGATCCGCCTGGGTTGCGGTCGTTCCGGTGCCAGAAGATCAGCTTGGCAAGGGACGTTACTCCATTTACTTTGTGGTACCAAAGAAAGGAGGTTCGGTACAGCCTATCCTCGACCTCAAAGGGGTCAATCGGACCTTGAAAGTTCGGCACTTCCGAATGGAGACTCTCCGCTCTGTTATAGCGACAGTGAAGGCAGGGGAGTTCCTGGCATCCTTGGACATCAAGGAAGCGTACTTGCATATTCCCATCTGGCCTCCTCATCAATGCTTTCTGCGTTTTGCAGTCCTGGGCGACACTTCAGTTCAGAGCCCTCCCGTTCGGGTTGGCTACTGCTCCGCGGACCTCTCCAAAGTAATGGTGGTCATCGCGGCCTTCCTGCGAAAGGAATGAGTACAAGTCCATCCTTATCTGGGACTACTGGTTGATCCGAGCCCCCTCTTATGCAGAGTGCGGCAAAGCTGTGGACCGGGTGATTGCTCTTTGAGCTCCCTGGGGTGGATCATCAACTGGGAGAAAAGCCAGCTGCGCCCGACCTCAGTCCCTGGAGTATCTGGGAGTTCGATTCGACACCCAAGTGGGGCAGAGTGTTCCTGCCGGACAATCGGATTGTCAAACTTCAGGCTCAGGTGGACCAGTTCCTAGTGGCCTCTCCGCTTCGGGCTTGGGACTGTGTGCAGCTGTTGGGCTCTATGACGGCCACGATGGGAGTAGTGCCCTGGGCCAGGGCTCATATGAGACCACTACAACACTCTCTGCTGCAGCGCTGGACTCCGGTGTCGGAGGATTATGCTGTGCGCCTTCCCTTGGACCCAGCAGTGCGCAAGGCGCTGAGCTGGTGGCTGAAGACAGACAAGTTGTCTGCAGGGATGCCTCTTGTGACCCCGGAGGTGGATTGTCGTCACGACGGACGCCTCTTTGTCGGGCTGGGGAGCCCACTGCTTGGGAAGGACAGCGCAGGGGCTCTGGTCTCCTGCAGAGGCAAAGTGGTCTATCAACCTCCTGGAACTCAGAGCCATTCGGTTGGCGCTTTTGGAGTTCCTCCTGGTACTGGCGTTGAAGGCAGTACAGGTCCTGTCGGACAATGCCAACGGCTGTGGCCTATGTCAACCGCCAGGGAGGTACAAGAGCGCCCCTCTAGCCAAGGAAGCCATGAATCTATGCCAGTGGGCGGAAGCGAACCTGGAACAGCTGTTCAGCGGCCCACATTGCCGGAGTCATGAATGTCAAGGCGGACTTCTCAGTCGCCATACCTTGGATCCCGGAGAGTGGCAGTATCGGCTCAGGCGTTCTTGGACATCACGAAGCGCTGGGGCCAGCGAGCCTAGATCTGATGGCGTCATCGGCCAATTGCCAAGTGCCGCGCTTTTTCAGCAGAGGACTGGGACCCTCGATCTCTGGGAGTAGATGCTCTTCTCCAACATTGGCGACACAGGAGCTTCCCGCCCTGGCCCATGTTGGGCAGGGCACTAGGCCGGGTGGCAAAGCATCCGGGCCGAATAATCCTGGTGGGTCCGGACTGGCCCAGACGTCCCTGGTATGCGGACTTGATCAGGTTCTCAGTGGACGACCCTCTGCAGCTGCCAGTGGAGCAGGGCCTGTTGCATCAGTGTCCCGTGGTGATGGAGGATCCCTCCCCCTTTGGTCTTACGGCCTGGCTATTGAGCGGCAGCGTCTGAGGAAGAAGGGCTTCTCAGACAAGGTCATCGCACTATGCTGAGAGCGAGGAAGCGCTCTACTTCTACTGCTTACGCCAGGGTTTGGCGTACCTTTGCAGCGTGGTGTGAAGCAGGCTCACTTTCTCCATTCACTGCTCCAATTTCTTCAGTGCTGGCGTTCCTGCAAGAAGGTCTGGAGAAAGGCCTGTCGCTCAGATCCCTTAAAGTCCAGGTAGTGGCTCTGGCTTGCTTCAGGGGCCGCCTGAAGGGTGCTTCCCTGGCTTCGCAGCCAGATGTGGTACGTTTTCTCAGGGAGGTAATCACCTGCGCCCTCCTCTGCACTCAGTGGTGCCTGCGTGGAATCTCAACCTGGTGCTAAGAGCCTTGCAGAAGCCGCCTTTTGAACCCTTGTCGAGGGCATCTCTGAAAGACCCTGACGCTGAAAGCAGTCTTTTTGGTGGCTATCACTTCAGCCAGAAGAGTTTCCGAGCTCCAGGCACTCTCATGTCAAGAGCCTTTTCTGCAGTTCACTGAGGCTGGAGTGACTATTCGCACAGTGCCTTCCTTCCTGCCCAAGATTGTTTCTCGCTTCCATGTGATTCAGCAGCTCTGTCTCCCTTCCTTTCGTAGGGAGGACTACCCAGAGAATACTCTGCTCTCAAATTTCTGGGATGTGAGATGAGTCATCATCAGATACTTGGAAGTGACCAATGATTTCCGGAAATCGGATCATCTGTTTGTCCTGTTTGCAGGTCCTCGTAAGGGTCTGCAGGCTTCTAAGCCTACAGTGCAAGATGGGTCAAGGAAGCCATTGCAGCGGCTTATGTGGCCGCGGGGAAGGTGCCGCCTATTCAGCTGAAGGCTCACTCCACTAGAGCTCAGGCGGCCTCGATGGCAGAGGCCGGGTCCGTCTCCTTGGAAGAGATTTGCAAGGGCGGCAACTTGGGCATCGGCCCATACCTTCTCCAGGCATTACCGCTTGACTGTGGCTGCTCGTGCAGAGGCCCGGTTTGGAGCTTCAGTGTTGCGGTCAGGGATTTCTATGTCCCTCCCTGGGTGAGTACTGCTTCGGTACATCCCACCAGTCTATGGATTGATCAGCATGATGATATGGAAGGTAAAATTATGTATCATACCTGATAATTTTCTTTCCATTAATCATAGCTGATCAATCCATAGCCCCCTCCCAGATATCTGTACTGTTTATATTCTGGTTGCATTTCAGGTTCAAGTTTAGTCTTCAGTTCCTGTTCAGGAGGACTTCGTGTTCAAGTTTTTTTCAATTGGATCTTCAAGAGTTGAGACGAGTTTGTGTTACAGTGAGCTGCTGCATTCCTCCTCCCCTCCGTTTTATGGGGCTGGATTGAGACATAAATTCTGCCGGCGCTCCCTCCCGCTTCGTGCGGCTGTAGGGCAGCTTTGTACCCCTCCCGCTTCGGCGGTGTTAGGGTCAGTCAGCTCCTCCCGCGGTTGCAGGATAAGCCAGATCCCCCCGCATCGGCGGGGTGGTGTCCCTCCCCCGCTCCGCGGGGATGAGCTGGACGGAGTCCCTCCCCCACTTGTGTGGGGATGAGCTGGGTTAATTCCCCTCCCCCGTTTCAGCGGTGGTGAGCTGGGCAGAGTGTCCCTTTGTGGGTGTAATTCTCTAAGTGCTGAGTCCTGCGGATGGAGCTTGGATATCGACATACTGAGGAATTTCCGGCAGCACATGACCACATATAGGGAGGCAAAAGGATTGCTCTCTATCTCCACCTGCTGGTAGATGGACACAACCCACCAGTCTATGGATTGATCAGCTATGATTAATGGAAAGAAAATTATCAGGTATGATACATAATTTTACCTTATGTAAAGCACTTTGTATCGCCTGTTGCGCTGCTTTGAAAGCCTGTTACTCTTTTTCTCCCCATTCAAAGCCATATTTTTTTCCTAGTCACTTTATATAATGGTGCCAGAATTTGCCCCAAGTGAGGTATGTGCTGCCTCCAAAAGCCAAATATTCCAATAAATCAATGTGCCTCCTCCTTATTACATGGAGGGACAAATTCCAAAGTTTTTCTGTTTAGCTTTTGGCAAACATTCTCTCATAATTACGTAGGTATTGCCATACTGGAAAAGACCAAAGGTCCATCAAGCCCAGCATCCTGTTTCCAACAGTGGCCAATCCAGATCACAGATACTGGCAAGATCCCCCCCAAATACAAACATTCTGCTTATCCCAGAAATAGTGGATTTTCCTCAAGTCAATTTAATAACGGTCTTTGGATGTTTCCTTTTGCAAGCCGTCCAAACCTTTTTTAAACTCCGCTAAGCTAACCGCCTTTACCACATTCTCTGGCAACGAATTCCAGAGTTTAATTACACGTTGAGTGAAGAAAAATTTCTCCGATTCGTTTTAAATTTACTACATTGTAGCGTCATCGCATGCCCCCTAGTCCTAGTATTTTTGGGAAAGCGTGAACAGATGCTTCACATCTACCCATTTCAACTCCACTCATTATTTTATAGACCTCTATTATATCTCACCCTCAACCCGCCTTTTCTCCAAACTGAACAGCCCTACCACTTTAGCCTTTACTCT